>NC_061117.1:200018996-200019835 GCF_002878395.1 Capsicum annuum | reverse complement strand
CCATTTCTGCCATTTTGCCTTCAGTATCTGTCAAATATAAGGCTCCATTGGGTAACACTTTCTTCACAACGAAGGGACCTTACTAGTTAGGGGAGAACTTGCCTTTCGCTTCAACCTGGTGAGGAAGGATACATCTCAATACCAACTGACCAACTTCAAAATTCTTGGGACGGACCTTTTTGTTATACGCTCGAGCCATCCTCCTCTGATACAACTGGCCATGACACACAGGCGCTAGCCTTTTTTCCTCAATCAAACTCAAATGTTCCAGTCGGGTTTTTACCCATTCGACATCATCAATCTCTTCTTCTACAATGACTCGAAGAGAGGGAATTTCAACTTCTGCAGGGATGACTGCTTCTGTCCCATACACCAATAAATATTAAGTTGCCCCTGTTGAAGTACGAACAGTGGTGCGATAACCTAGTAATGCAAATGAAAACTTTTCATGCCGTTGTCTAGACCCTTGTACCATTTTTCACAGATCTTTTTATATTCTTATTGGCGGCTTCTACAGCACCATTGGCCTTTGGGCGATATGGAGTAGAATTTCGATGTGCGATCTTAAACTGTTGACATACTTCTTGCATCAAATGACTATTGAGATTGGCAGCATTGTCTGTAATGATCATCTTAGGAATTCGAAATCTACAAATGATATTGGCATGAACAAAGTCTACCACAGCCTTCTTTGTCACTGACTTGAAAGTTACTGCTTCTACCCACTTTGTGAAGTAGTCAATGGCTACCAAAATGAATCTATGCCCATTCGATGCCTTGGGATCAATCAGTCCAATCACATCTATTCCCCAAGCCACGAACGGCCATGGAGCGGCCAT
>NC_061117.1:200002051-200018896 GCF_002878395.1 Capsicum annuum | reverse complement strand
ATTGGCCTTTGGGCGATATGGAGTAGAATTTCGATGTGCGATCTTAAACTGTTGACATACTTCTTGCATCAAATGACTATTGAGATTGGCAGCATTGTCTGTAATGATCATCTTAGGAATTCGAAATCTACAAATGATATTGGCATGAACAAAGTCTACCACAGCCTTCTTTGTCACTGACTTGAAAGTTACTGCTTCTACCCACTTTGTGAAGTAGTCAATGGCTACCAAAATGAATCTATGTCCATTTGATGCCTTCGGCTCAATCGGTCCAATCACATCCATTCCCTAAGCCACAAACGGCCATGGAGCGACCATTGCATGCAACTCAACAGGAGGAGAACGTATCAGATCACCGTGTACCTGACATTGATGACACTTTCGAACAAATTGAATAGAATCCCTTTCCATTGTAAGCCAGTAATAACCTGCTCGAAGAATCTTCTTTGACAAGACATGACCGTTCATGTGCGACCCGCATACTCCAGAGTGTATTTCAACCATGATTGCCGAGACTTCTCTTGCATCTACACACCTTAAAAGTCCCAGATCTGGGGTCCTCTTATATAATATTCCCCCACTTAAGAAAAATCCACTAGCCAAACACCTAATAGTCCTCTTTTGATCGTTGGTGGCATATGCTGGGTATTCTCTTTACTGAATGTACCGCTTGATATCCAAGAATCAAGGTTCTCCATCGAGCTCTTCTTCAACGGCATTACAATAAGCATGCTGATCACGACTCTGTATATGCACTGGATCGACGTAGGCTTTGTCAGGATGTTGGAGCATTGAAGACAGAGTGGCTAAAGCATCAACAATTTCATTACGAATCCTTGGAATATGCCTAAATTTTACGAACACAAACCGTTGACATAGCTCCTGCATGCATTATCGATACGGGATGAGCTTGAAATATCGCATCTCCTAATCGCCTTGAATTTGATGGACGAGCAAATTCGAATC
The DNA here is from genome assembly GCF_002878395.1 of Capsicum annuum. Taxonomy (NCBI): domain Eukaryota; kingdom Viridiplantae; phylum Streptophyta; class Magnoliopsida; order Solanales; family Solanaceae; genus Capsicum; species Capsicum annuum. The sequence goes on along the minus strand of NC_061117.1, from coordinate 200,017,930 downwards.
TCCCAACACCAATAATTCTTGGACTCCCATATCAACAGCTAACCTCAAACCAGGAATGCAGGCTTCATACTCTGCCATATTGTTAGTACAGTAGAATCGAAGTTGTGCTGTTACCGGGAAATATTGTCCCGATTCAGAGATAAGAACTACACCTATTCCGAATCCTTTCATATTGACAGCTCCATCAAAGAATAACCTCCAACCTAGATCAGCATCTATAACGACTTCATCGACACACGACACTTCTTCGTCAGGAAAATATTTCTTTAATGGCTCGTACTCTTCATCGATGGGATTCTCAGCAAGATGATCTGCCAAGGCTTGGGATTTCATGGCGGTTCGTGTCACATATACAATGTCGAACTCGATAAGCAATATTTTCCACTTTGTCAATCGACCCATTGGCATAGGCTTTTGAAAGATATACTTCAAAGGATCTATGCGGGAGATGAGATAAGTAGTATAGGATAAGAGATAATGTTTCAACTTCTGTGCTACCCAAGTTAGGGCACAACACGTCCTTTCAAGAAGAGTATACCTAGCCTCATATGCGGTGAACTTCTTACTAAGATAATAAATAGCCTGCTCTTTTTTGCCTGTGACATCATGTTGACCCATGCAACCGAAAAATTGTCCATGACTGATAAATATAAGATCAAAGGCCTACTAGGCTCTGGGGGTACCAGCACAGGCGGATTTGACAAATATCTTTTGATTCGATCGAACGCTTCCTGACATTCTTCAGTTCATTTTACTGCAACACTCTTTTTCAGCAACTTGAATATGGGCTCACAAGTGGTTGTGAGTTGAGCAATAAACCTGCTAATGTAGTTCAGTCTACCAAGCAAACTCATCACTTCTGTCCTATTCTTGGGCGAGGGCAAATCCTGAATGGCTTTGATTTTTGAGGGATCCAGTTCAATCCCCCGATGACTGACTATAAACACCAACAGCTTTCCAGACGGAACTCCAAATACATATTTTGCCGGGTTGAGCTTGAGATTATACCTGCGAAATATTTCAAAGAACTTTCTTAAATCTTTAACATGGTCGGCCTGACTTTTTGACTTGATAATCCCTTCATCCACGTAGACCTCAATCTCCTTATGCATCATATCATGAAACATAGTAGTCATGGCTCTCATGTATGTTGCTCCAAGCATTCTTCAAACCGAACGGCATCACTCGATAACAATAAGTCCCCCATGGTGTGATAAAAGACGTCTTCTCCGTATCTTCATCATCCATAATGATCTAGTGATATCCGACATAGCAATCCACAAAAGAGGCAAGCTCATGTTTAGCACAGTTGTCTAACAAAATGTGGATGTTGGGCAGTGGAAAATTATCTTTCGGACTTGCTATGTTCAAATATGGTAATCAACACACACTCAAATTTTGCCATCTTTTTTTGGCACGGGAACAATATTGGATAACCACATGGGATAGCGAGCTACTCGAATTACTTTGGGTTCAAGTTGTTTCATGATTTCCTCTTTAATTTTAATACTTACATCCATTTTAAACGTCCTCAACTTTTGTTTGACAGGAGGGAATGCGGGATCAGTTGGCAATTTGTGAGCCACTAATTCAGTGCTTAAACCAGGCATATCATCATAAGACCATGCAAAAACATGCTTATAATCAATTAATGCTTGAATCATTCCATTTTTTAGTTGTGGCAAAGCATGTACACTGATTTCAGTTTCCCTAACATCTTCTTGATCCCCTAGATTTATTGGCTCAGTCTCATTCAAATTACGATTCGATTTGTCTTCAAACTGTTTCCACTCTTTGCTTATTTCTTTTAGTGCTTCTTTTTCATCATATTCCCCATCCTGCTTCATTATATCTTGATTAGTTTAGATTTTAAGGTCAGGCTGAAAATTCTGCATGCATGTCATGTCATTAGAATCAGCATAAAGAGAACTGTATATATAAAAAAAAAGAAAAACAAAATATATTAGATATGAATCAAAAGGGACATTGCATTTCATTAAATAAAAAGATAGAAGGGTTTAAACATAGATGCCATCATAACATAAGCAAACTAAAATCCGAATTACAACCCTGAAATAACTCGGATAAACAGAAAGAAAAATAAAATAAACTACCAAAACTCCCTCCTGACGAGAAGAGGAGTGACTTCCTAATTATTAAGCCGGACAGCTGGGCCTATGAATTGCACGTCTGCTATACTGGTACCTTCTCCTACTTCGACCATATCAACATCAATAAAAAGGTTCTGACAGTCATCAACCAATTCAACTTCAAATTCCACATGCTTCGTGACACCGCTCTTAATGAATGATTCACTGAGTAGTGGCATTGGGCGAAGGAGTGACCATGTTTGCTTTTTCCTTTCTTTGGCTTTCTTCAGATCTTCAGCCGTAGGCTCAAATCCCAGACCAAACGTGCCAACATTCTCACTCGAACATATAGGACAAACTATACCGTGCAGAGACGCTCCCAAACCCTTTCCTGGCTCAAATCCGTATTTCCAAAGTTCACTCACCATCATGATAGAAGCAGAAGACAATTGTGGTCCCGGTATAACCTGCCATTCAAGGATATGATTCACTGGCACTGTATCAAAAGTTTGATAGACGAATGTCTCTTCTACGTTATTTGCTTCAATAAGAGACAAGGGAGAATCTTCACAGGCGGGCAAATCTCTTTCAGCGTGAATAACCACTTCTTGCCTGTCATGCTCAAACTTAATTATTTGGTGCAGTGTAGATGCAACCGCCTTGGCCTTGTGGATCCACGGCCTACCAAACAACAGATTGTAAGAGGAGTCTATATTCAATAGTTGAAACTCTATGGCGAACTCAACAGGCCCTATGGTCAACATTAGTTCTATTTCGCCAATGGAATTTGATTTTGCACCATTGAAAGCCCTGACACATACATTGTTGGGCCTGATCCTGTTAGCACCAATATTCAACTTTTGCAAAGTAGTAATAGGGCAAATATTTGCACCTGAACCTCCATCAATCATAACATGAGTGACGTAGAAATATTCACACTTCACTGTAATGTAATGGCCCCGGTTATGCCCTGTACCTTCAACAGGCAATTCATCATCAGAAAAGCTGATCCGACTGATCTCAAAGATTTTTCCGACCATTTTCTCAAGCTGGTTTATTGTAATCTCCCTAGGAATATATGCTTCATTTAATACCTTCAGTAAAACATCACGGTGCTCCTTGGAGTGCAACAGCAAAGATAAGAGGGAAACTTGGGCAGGGGTTTTCTTCAACTGGTCGATTATTGAATACTCTGGAAATTTCATCTTTTTCAAAAATTCTTCGGCTTCTTCTTCGGTGATATGCTTTTTGATAGATGATGGTCCACTCACCATTGGCTTGGTCTTTCTTAAGCTTTCAGGCACGAAGTATCTTCCTGACTTAGTCAAACCCCTTACCTCATCTACATCTTCCACTAATTCTTTCCCATGATAGGTCATCAAAGTCCGCCCATAATTCCACGAAACCCTTTTCGTATTAACTATCGGAGGTTGGGTCACCAGTTTGAGGATAATAGGCACGGTCGGTGCTTCTTTCAACGTCAAGATGGGCTGACTCAGAGCTCCCATCACTGTCAACTTAGGTTTATCCTGACTTAAATCAACATACCTTCTGGTGCCTTGTACTGTGATTAGGGGTTTCTTTGTGCTTTCTTGGGCTTTATCTTCTCTCATTCCTTCCTAGTTCAATGACATTGCTTTCAAAGACTCTGCTACATTCATCGATTTCTCCTCAATGGTCTGTATCTTAATAATAGGCTTATAACACTTGAAGACTCTTTCCCATCATATATCAATTCTAACATATTGGCTTCAGCATGGGTTGGCAGCGAATTCTGGTTAATGTTTGGACCCTTCGGGGCCTGGACCAGCATCTGATTGGTGTCAATTAAATCTTGGACATCTCTCTTTAAATGCCAGCATTTCTTGATATCATGGCCTGGCATATCAGAACAGTACGCACACCTTAAAGAATAATCGAGATTCTTCGGCGGTGGATTTGAAAGCCTTCCTTGAATTGGGCTTAAGACCTTCAACTTTCTCAACCTATCAAACAAGCTAGCATATGAATCCCCAAGAGGTGTGAATTAATTTTTGACCGCCTTCTTTTTCTTATACTCGGGCCTAGATTGAAAACTAGGTCTGGAGGGGTTTTGGTAATTTGGTGGAGAGAATGGGCGATTTTGTGGAACTTGCACGCGTCATTGCAGGTAAGAAGGGGTTTGGGCATATTGTTGTTCACTATATATTGGGTACGGGGGTAGTGAATTAGAATATAAAGGGTTTTGTGGAGGGTAGTAATGGTGGGAAGGAATATATGGAGCTTGGGCGTAGACTTGGGCTTGGGATTGGGGATAGGGGCGAGGTGGTCTTTTGGGATAGGAATGGGTTCCACCTACGACAGTCGCCACATCCTCTTTCTTCTTTTTACCTCCGAATGCGCCAAATCTACCTTGAATCGCTTGTGTGGTGGCTTTTAATGCGGGAAAACTCACTATTCGGCCGGTCTTGATTCCGTCCTCTATCATCTCCCCCATTTTGAGGACTTCAATAAAAGACTTTCCTATTATTGGAAGTAAATATTTAAAATAGGTCTTATCCTGTGCCTGAATAAAAACCTCTACCAACTTACTTTCCTTCATTGGAGGCTTTACCCTGGCGGCCTGCACACGCCACCTTATCGCGTATTCTCTAAAACCTTCAGTGCTTTTTTTTTTCATGTTGACCAAGGATTTTTCGTCTGAAATCAGGTCGATGTTATACTGAAAATGTTGAACAAACTCAAAAGCTAAGTCATCCCAGCTGTTCTATTTGTCGATATCTCAATCGATAAACCATTCTGAAGCCAGATCAGAAAGACTCTTGCCAAAGAAGGCCACGAGCAGCTCTTCCCTTCCTGCTGCAGCCCTCAACTGGTTGCAATAATGTCTCAAGTGTGCCACGGGATCACCGTGTCCTGTATACTTCTCGAACTTAGGCATTTTAAAATCGAGGGGAAGGTTGATGTCTGGGAATATGCAAAGATCTTTGTAGGAAACACTCCTATAATCTCTGATTCCCTGTAAATTCCTCATAGCCTGTTCTAAACTTTTCAACTTCTGGGTTACAATTTCCTGTTCCTCTGTTGCGACAGGTTTCTCCGTATCAAATGGAAATGCAGGCGGCTAAGTGTACCCATACGGTTCATTCGTTCTCAAAATAGGCTCTGGGGCACAATACTGACTATCTGGAACCTTCAATACTGGCTCACTGACAGACCTAGGAAGTCCCATCATGGGACGCACAACATATATAGGAGTTTTATGTGGTGGCGGAGCCATGAATATCGGTGTGATCGATGGCGCTGTCTAAGTAGCGGGTCTTGATTGAGGAGCTGCCAAGGGCATACCAGAACTGCCAGGATAATAATGTCGTGGAGTGAATCCTGGCGCATGCTCAGGTGAATTAGTAGGAGCAGAGAATTGCGCCTGAGAGAGCGGTGGGCAATTAGAGATATTCCTAAGACCTTCAGGGAGTGGAGGAGGAGGTATGCCGCTGACCCATGTCCGGTGTAAATCTATCAATTGTTGCCTGAGCCTTACTACCTCATCATTGTGTTCTAAACTTTCTTCCCTGTGATCCTGATCCGGATCAATGAGAAAATTTTCAATCTTCCTGCTAGCCATGGCGAGCTTTGTTTTGGATCTAGTGAAGTATGGGTGACTAGCCAGAGTGCTACAAACCTACCACTGTTATCTGAAAGAACATGCTTATCAAAGACGACATCCGTTAGGATTAGGGCACACAACAAGCATGGGAATCACATTGGTAAAACTGTCCTAAATTCATGTTTATTTCTACCAGCTTTTGAGGGTAGCGAAGTCATTTTAACATCATCCCGATTTTTATCTACACTTATTTTTATCTACACTTATTATTATTATTATTATTATTATTTATATTTTATGCTTTTTTTTTGCCCTCCTTTCCCTCTCTGTTTTTTTCGTATCAATCTCTGTTCTTTCCCCTTTATTATCTCATCATCCTTTCTTTCTTTTTTTCTCTCGTTATCTACCTTTATTTTATCATTCTTTATGGCTTTTGTTTTTCTTTAAAAGAGGAAAAATAATGAAAAACAATGAAACAAAATGATTAGATCGAACCCAAAAGTAGGTTGCCTACGTATCATGTTGTACATGAATCATATCTTGCATAGTTCGGGCAGCATGTGCATAAACATCACTTTTTTTTTCTGTTTTGCATTTATCTTCTCAAAGTACCGTAAGTTCAACAAAAAAAATGCAGTTTTGTGATCAGCATTATGCTCTCGAGCCGACATTTAAGTCGACTGGTCCTTACGATTGCCCTCAACCGCCTGAATTTCCTCCTAACACTGAGAAGCCTGTTATGAAAGAAGAACAAGAGGAAATAGCCAAAAAATTGAGAAGTTTAGAATTGACTATGAAAAACTTGCAAGGACTTGGGGGGGGGGGGGGAGGGGGGTACAAAAGTGTCTCATATAAAGATTCGTGCATGTTTCCTGGTGTATATCTTCCTCTTGGTTTTAAAATGCCGAAGTTTGAGAAGTATGATGGACAAGGTGATCCCGTGGCATACTTGAGACGTTATTGCAACCAGTTGAGGGCTGCAGGAGGAAGGGAAGAGCTACTCATGGCCTTCTTTGGCGAGAGTCTTTCTGATCTGGCTTCAGAATGGTTTATCGATCGAGATATCGACAAATGGAACAACCGGGATGACTTAGCTTCTGAGTTTGTTCAACACTTTTAGTATAACATTGAATTGATTCCGGACGAAAAATCCTTGGTCAACATGAAGAAAAAAAGCACTAAAGGTTTTAGGGAATACGCGATAAGGTGGCGTGAGCAGGCCGCTTGGGTAAAGCCTCCAATGAAAGAAAGTAAGTTGGTAAAGGTTTTCATTCAGGCACAGGATGAGACCTATTTTAAACATTTACTTTCGGCTATGGGAAAGTCTTTTATTGAAGTCCTCAAAATAGGGGAGATGATAGAGGACGGAATCAAGACCGGCAGAATAGTGAGTTTTGCCGCATTAAAAGCCACCACACAAGCGATTCAAGGTGAATCTGGCGCATTCGGAGGTAAAAAGAAGAAAGATAACGTGGCGACTGTCGTAGCTGGAACCCATTCCTATACCAAAAGACCACCTCGCCCCTATCCCCAATCACAAGCCCAAGTCTACGCCCAAGCTCCATATATTCCTCCCCAGCAGAGTCGCCAGAGTCGTCACACCTCTTTTTTTCATACTCCCAAAGATTAAGTTTAAAGGGTTGAAAGGGTTTTAATTATTAATGTGACAAAAGATGAAAATTTGTTTCGAAAAAGGATTATTTTTAACAATCAAAACTCAGAGTCGCCACTTGGCATAAATCGGGTGTGCCAAGTCACCCATGGATATCCTTTTTCAAAATAATTTTTGACTCTGTAACACTGATTCGTTAACAGAGATTCCGGCTAACAAATTCTGTTGACCGAGGGGAAGGTGTTAGGCACCCCTCAATCCCGTGGTTTGACCACGGTCCCTTGGTAGAGCGTATCGGCTAATATGACATTACAGATATATAAACAACACAAACACATAGAATAATCTATCAAAACACACAAAGACAAAATAGTCCAAAGTGTAGTATTCAATCCAATTATACAGTCCCGAAATAGAAAAATGCAAAAATGTAAACCTACGCTAACCTATATTAATCCTAAACTATGCTCCAAAACTTTACCCGATGCCTCGGGCCTTGATCACGAACCTCCTTCAAAGACATAATACGTCGGGGCATTCCCCGGCCAAATAAATACACTCGAATCAAATATGATAAACTGGGAAGAAGTATCCGCACGCATATTCAAACATTTAACCAAAACACAAGTTCTAAATTTGCTTACCCGAGTCTTCTGTTTGCCTACCCGCTCGATGACATATCACAATTCTATCCTGTTTAACATTATCAATTCATCAAAATTAATCAACATTTAGTTTAGCAATTTTTATTTCTCACCCCCAACAAAGATCAAATAACATACGATATTCAATCCAACAACATATAATATTTAATCCAGCACACCAAATATAATAAACAATAAAATAAAAAAAGGGAAAGAGTAGAATTGGACCTAGACTTTTATTTCAGATCATCAAATTATCTGAGTGGAGCGGCTTCGCCGGAATCCGAAACCAAGAACCTCACAAACGAACAAACCTCGCTTTCACCTACTCCCTTTTTCTATTTCTTCGCTAAACTGGACCAAAAATCACAAAGCGGTGATTGAACGGAAGACGGATTTCATTTTCCAATGAGCTTACGGCAGGTTTTGATCAATATTTGGTGGATTTTCGGTAATAGGTGACGTTTTCGGTGTCGGAACAGTAACCGCGGGTTGGTTCCGGCGATGACTTCGCCGGAAAAAATTGACCAACACCCTTTTTCACTCCCTCCATTCACCCTTTTCTTCTCTCTCTCTGATGTTCTCTAATCCATCCACCACACTATTTTCCAATCAACCCTCCGACCTCTCTACGATCGATTTCATCTCACCATGCCTTTCTCCCTCTCTCTCTCCGATCTGTGTGTTCTGTGAGTGAAAGCTATGAGCTATGTGTGTGTTTTTCAATTGACAGAGATGTAACAGTGAGTGTGTGTGTGTGTGTTTCGGTGGCTATTATTGTGTGAGTGATGGAGGAGTGTGATTGTGAGATTATTGTGTGTGTTGTGTATTTGTATGTAGAGTGTGTGAGTGTGCGTATGGAGAAAAGAAAAAAAATGGTGAGCTGAGTGTATCGTGAGCTCTGTGTCGTTGATGGGAATTTCAGTGAATTGTGAATTGATTGTTGGTCCCCTATTGTTCTGTGAAGAAGGTGTATATATTGGTATTGTTGTGTGTGTAGGTGTATAGGTGGGGTGACCTGAGTAGTGGGGTGGGGGTAGGGGTAGGGGTAGGGTGTGATGTGTTTTATTTTGATTGGGTAGGTTGTTAGGGTGAGCTGCATCCTCACCCCTACCCTCATTCCATATTGTAACCCAATCATAAGCAACTTCTTTCAACCTATAAGATGCCAACTCTACACTCTCCTCTTCAGTAACATGCATAATCTGAGTTATCTTTCTCACCTCATCAATAAAGAGTTGTGGGTCCTCACCCACCTTTGACCCATGGAACTCTAGGATATTCATCCTATTAAAGTTCCAAATCCAGGCTACAGCTAAATTACCATTCTCTTGAAGTGGGACCATTTCCTGCTGGTGCCCCTAAACATTGGCTAGTTCCCCTTGTAGGCACCTAATTTCGTCCCTCCAAGATATCATTTTTACCCATTTTTACCTTATCCTATCGTGTACCCTCACCCATGTGATAATCCCTTCACAAAATGATAAAAAAACAATCCCCTAACTAATTTTATCTTATCCTAACAACCTACCCAATCAAAATAAACCACATCACACCCATACCCTCACACCTCACCACCCCACCCTCTACCTACCCACCAATTCCCCTACCCCACATTTTTATTCAATTTAAAACCAATTGACAAAAAAAACAAAAGGGGGGTCCCACTTTGAATATTCTTGGGATTTTTCCAATGGAGTAACAACAAAAAGGGTCACATTTTCCATAATACAGGAAAGGGGGGATTATTTTTCTTTAGATGAATTCACTGTTAAACACAAATACATAAGGAAGCCTTGTCATAGTTTGATCAATTTACATCAACTACTCTCAGAAAATCATCCATTTCCATATACGCACACTGTTACACACATACAGATTAAAGAGGGAAAGATCGAGAGAGAGAGCTACGGTAGAGAGAAGATAAAAGAGAAAAAGCTCGAGAGAGAGAGCTGCAGGAAAGAAAAGAGAAAAAGAGCAAGAGAAAGAGAGAGAAGCATCGAGAGAAAGCGAGAGAGAGAGCAGAGAACCGCAAGAGAGGGATAGAGAGGAGAGAGATCGAACGAAAGACGATTCAGGGCAGAGAAGAGCAGCGCCGCCACTGTTAAGCTTATCGGAGCTCCAGAGATGCTACAACAGTGACCGGAGCATGCTGGGAAGCCACTGAATTCAACCTCCAATGTCGATTCCGGCGACCATCCATCGGAAAGCGACCAAAAATAGTAACAGAGTGGGTTTGCTTTCGTAAATTCGTATTCGGGTCTAATTTTGGGATTCTTGCGGTTGATTTAGTAAGGAGTTGGTGAGTCCTTTGTTGAGGTTCGATTTGAGGTTCTTCGGCATGGTTTCTATCCTTTCGTTGAAGCATTTTGAATTTCGAAACCTTTGAATCGAGGTCTGATTCTCTTCCTTCTCTTTTTTATTTCGTTGTTAGTCGTGTTCTATGCTTTGAATTGAATTCAGTATGTTGGTTGATCTGTGGTGATGTGAATTATTGTTTATTTTGATTTAGTGTTTGATTTCCTTGATTATGGATTAATTATAAGGTGTGTGATGAAATAATATCTCATGGAGGATTAAAATTGATTATTTGGGGAATGAGAATCGAAAATTGATAAAAGTGAATTTTATAGAATTTTGATTCATTATTGATGTTGAACGTGATATGTCATCAAGTGGGTAGGCAAGCACTAGGCTCGGGTAGGCAATAATTTAGAATTGGTGGATTGTTGAAATGTTTGAAATATTTGTGGAGTGGTTTTGATTTATGCATTGAGATCTATTGTATTTATTTGGTTGGAGAATGCCCTGAGGGATTTGTGTTTATTCACTGGGAAATGTCCCGACGTATTATGTTGGCTGAAGACGTTCGTGAGGAAGGCCCCGGGCGTCGGGTAAAGCATAGGAGTAGTTTAGGATTAGTTTAGAATAGAATAGGTTTACATTTTCGCATTTTTCATTTTTCAGGACTGTATAATTGGACTGGACATTATATTTTGGATTATTTTGTTTTGTTTGCTTAAGTGATTGTTTTTGCGTGCTTTGTGTGGTTTATGCATTTGTAATGTCAATTTAGCTGATACGCTCTGTCAAGCGACCGTGGTCAAATCACAGGATTGAGGGGTGCCTAACACCTTCCCCTCGGTCAACAGAATTCCTTAGTCGGAATCTCTGTTCGCAAACTAGTATTAAAGAGTCAAAACCATTTTGAAAAAGGATATCCATGGGTGACTCGGCACACCCAATTTATGCCAAGTGGCGACTCTGAATTTTGATTGTTAAAAATTATCCTTTTTTTGAAACAAATTTTCATCTTTTGTCACATTAATAATTAAAACCCTTTCGACCCTTAAAAATGAATCTTTTTCGGTTGAAAAAGGGGGTGTGACACCCCTAAACATTGACTATCACAACCAGGGGTGGGCATGGTATGGTATTTTAAAATTCAATACGGTAACTTTGGTTTACAATATCTAAAAGAACAATACCATTACCATATCAAATTAGTTTGGTATGGTTTGATATTTTTAAAGTCGGTTTTGATATTTTACGATATGATAATTCGGTAACCATACTTTATTTGATTTTGACTTACACATATTCATATAAAAAATAACTATTAAACTTTTAAAAAATCTCAATCATATCAAACTATAGTGCAACAATTTTAATTATTTACATGTAACTAACATAACTTAATTGTATAAATATCTTTAGCAAGTCATTACAAAATTTCATATAGCCCAAGTGAAAGTAGCCAGTACATGTAAGTTCATCAAAATGCAATTTCACAGATTTGAATGTGTTATAATACAGGAATGTGTTCCTTCACTTTCTTATGAACAAAGTTTTGTATCAGGATTCAGGCCTTGCCTTTGCGAAAGAAATTTGCAACATCAGATGATAATCAGTGTCTTTTATTTGGCTAATGGATGATATATAAATATATTTAACAATCTTACAAATATATATAATATGGATTTTATATATTATTAAAATACTTTGGTGCGGTATATGGTATTTCGGTATTTATTGCATAAATATCAAATACCGTACCAAATATCAAAATAATTTAAAACTCCTACTGTAGACACGTAATTTTGTCCCTCCCGAAAACCCAATTTATTCATTTTTTACCTCACCTTATCATACACCCTCGCCCATTCTACACTTTTCCCATAAGGAAACAAATACAATAAATCCTAATAAATTAAATCCCTAATATTTCCTTATCCTAACTAATTTTTATACCTCATCCTAACCACCATCACCACCCCACACCCTACCACCCACATACCCCTAGGCTCCCCTTCACGTTTTTTAACAATACACAAACCATCATTCTTATATACACTCACTAGAAAATCCATTTTTCTACACTCTCCTCACACACATTTTACACCTATATACCTCACATAATACACACGGGCCCCACAGAATAATTCACACATACAAAGGAAAGAAAAGAGTGCCCACAGAGAATTTCTGAAAGGGGAGAACACAATGGAGAGCACAAGATAGCCAAACAGATATACGAGAATACACACACATTTGAAAAGAGGACCACACAAAACTCACTAGAATTTTTCATTCAAAACACTCCACGCACATATACATAGCACACACCATATACACATATTCATGCACAATCTCACAATACAGAGAAGACCTTACAATTTGGATTCAATACGCACCTCATTAAAATTTTCACAAGATACACACACAGAGAGATTTGAGGAACTCCCTTTCTTCATTGAACACTCCATACACACACCAAAGAAAGAGGAGAGAGTGATTTGAAGAGAGAGATCTAAATCGGGAGAAAACTAATTTGAAAATATGAGTGAAGAGAGGTTTGGTCGCCGGACCAGAGCTCATCGAAGCTCCGGCAACTCAAAAACAGTAGCGTTCAGCTTCACTGTTATCTAATCCACCATAAAACACTGCTAACGTTAGACCAGCAAACTACCGCTAAAACAAAATCAGACCCGTTACTATTTCAGCATCGGGACCCTCGCCAGAACTCCAATCCAATTTAGTTTTGGTTTTTGATTTGAGAAGGCTGGTTCGGGGTTGAATTCAATATCGGGTTGGATTTTTTTGGTGTTGAGGTTTGAATCAAGGTTTTCGAATGTGGTTCTATCTTTTATATATTAAAATTGACAATTGAGGTCCAATTCTATCTCATTGTCTTTTAATTTCATTGTACAATTGATTTTTATGCATTTGATGGTGTGAATAGTTGTTGGTTTTAATTTATGGTTGGATTTTCTTGATTATGGAATGTTTGATGACACGATATCTATCTTACTCAAGCATTAAAATCAATACTTAAGGCGGGAATTGAAAGTTGATAAAGCGAATATTGTGGTGTTTTGATTCATCATAGTATCATATGATAGATCGAGCCAGGAAGGCAAATGGTAGGCTCGGGTAGGCAAATTTAGAAATTGTGGATTGATGGAATGTTTGAAATGTGTTTTGAATGGCTTTGTTTTATCGCATTTGACTCAATTGTATTCATTTGTCCGGGAAATACCCCGAGGTATCTATATTGCTTTATTCGAGTAATACTTCGAGAAAGATGTACTTGCAGACGGCGCACGATCAAGGCCCGAAACATTGGGTGAAGTTTAGTTTAGGATTAGTTTAGAATAGAGTAGGTTTACATTTCCCTTTTTTTTTTGGGATTGTATAATTTGGACTGGACACTAATTTTGGTTTTTTTATTTGATTGTTTGTTTTCGTGTTTGTGTGTTTGTTGGAATAGACATTCATAGTGTTCATGCTAGTCGATATACTCTACAGAGAAACCGTGGTTGAACTACGGGACCGATGGGGTGCCTAAAACCTTTCCCTCGATCAACAGAATTCCTTCATCGGAATCTCTGTTCACGAATCAGTTTTAGAGTCAAACCATTTTGAAAAAGGATTTATAAAGGTGACTTGGCACACTAGATTTATGTCAAGTGGCGACTCTGAGTTAAAATGTAAATAATCATTTTCAAGAAAAATCTTTATCTTTTGTCACTTAATAATAAAAATCCTTTCAAACTTAAAATAATATCCTTTTTGGTTAAAAGGGGATATGACAGCTCTGGCGACTCCACTGGAATAAATTTCAAAATTTGAGTTTATTTTTTAGTTGTATCGGCTTAGTTTGACACTATAGGTTTGTAAATATTTTTTTCGTGTTTTGTGTTATTGTTCAATCATTGTTGGATGCCTACATGCTCTTATCTGGCATCATTTGCATAACCCGAGTCATTTCTTTTGCAACAAGTCCCGAAATACACGTCGTGTACACAAACTTTAGTTGAGTCACCCTTATTTTAGGAGGGGGAGCCATAGGACGTATGGAGTGGGTGGAAAGCTCTCACAGCTGCTATCGACCATACGCTCCCCCAAACAGTCTTGTTAGTGGACACCAACCTAGGTCAGCCTTTAGGTCATAATTATCTGCATCGTATTAAGACCTAGCGGGACCCACTTGATCCTTTGTAGAAGACTCAGTCTAAAGTATCTTTACGTGCTTATTGTTGCATCTTTGAGGATAACAGGGTCATTTGATAGATTGATTTGAGGAAAACATGTGTTAGAATTAATGGAGTGTATGTTTAGGCAAAGAGAAAAGGTGAATCAAAAAAGAGTTTCGTAGTTTTTAGGGTTCTTTATGGCTTTTGTTTTCCACAATTCAAAAATTCAAAAAAAAATATATAGAATATATCTATATTTTTTATCTTTTGTCCTCATTTCCCAAACTATCAAAACCATCAAAAAGATTTTTCTTTTATTTCTTTAGTAAGCATTCATAATTTGAAAACCTCCAAAAAGATTTTTCTTCAATAGGAGCCTTTTATAAAAGGAAAAATTCAAAAAAAGATTGTAGAAGTTTTGTACCTTTCATAAAATGAAAATACCAAAAAGATTTTTTTTCATAGTTGTTGGTGTCATTTTTATATGAAGTGTCAAATCAAAAAATCCAAAAATATTTTACTAACGTTGTTTATCGTATCGTGTCTCTTAGGTTAGGGTTCATTCGGTTGTTTAATCTTTATTTGTCGTATCTGGGCGAAAAATGCACACCTGATTCTCTTCTCTATGAGTGAGATATGTAATACCTCGAGAAATTTTTCGTTGAAATTTTGTGCGTAAACGTGTTGGGTTCTATCTTCTAGAATGAATTATAAATTTTTCGTGTGGAATATCTTAGATTATTACCCACCATTGCATAGAGTATCAAATAATCTTTCCAACAAAATGTGGATCATCCGAAACGGACACCCGAATGACGAGTTCTGAACATTTCGATCGAACCGTGAATAGTAGTGAACAGTAAAATGTGCAGGAAAACGTATTGAGGCCTGATGTATTTTTGCACCAACTTTAAATGATCATAACTCCTTGTACATAATGATCTGGGTAATTATCTATATATCAACAGAAAGCAGTGCGAGTCCTCTTTCCAATGAAATTAGTTTCATCCAATTTGTGTATCGGAGCAAAAAGATATGGTCGATCTACTTCAGCCTATCAAAAGTGAATTTTTGAGTCCACTTCAAACGATCATAACTCCTCGTACACAATGATCTGGATGAGAGACTATATATCAATGGAAATATATGAGAGTCCTTTCTCTAATGAAATTGGTTTCATCCAATTTGGATATCGGAGTAAAACGTTATGGTTTATTTACTTCAGACTATCAAAACAGTCCACCAAAGGACAGATTCGAGAATTATTTGATTTTTAGGGGCATTTTTGTCATTTTCCCTCACCCAAAATATATCCAAACCCTATATTAAAGCCTATTAGAAGCATTATATGTTATATTTCATCAAATTCTCTCTCAAAAAAAAACCCTAAGCTCCTACATCCAACTTCAAGAACCTCCAAAGTTCACCATTAATTCTGCAAATTTATTCAAGATTCCAAGTTCCTAGTTCA
>NC_061117.1:199993927-199999051 GCF_002878395.1 Capsicum annuum | reverse complement strand
ATGTGAGTCTTTCATACATCCTGTATATTTCTTATAAATATTTATGATGATGATGATGTTTATGCAACTGCATACACCCCCATATACTTGGTTCCTTTCCATGGTACTAACCCACGTCTTTGGATGTGGGCTGCATTTTCTCAGAATATAGGTTCAGTTGCTCAGTTCCAGGTTCGACAGTGATTTTTTGGGCAAGCTATTCTACATTCTCTGTTGTGGTGAGTCCTCATGTTTTGAGGACGTGATGTCTGATGTTGGTTTCACGAAATTATTTATATTTGATTACTGAGTATGAGTCAGTTGGGGCATGTCTTAATGGCTCACTGGTTTTATTGATTTTCTTAGAGGCTTATCAGACTAGTATAGATGTTGGTAGTTGACTAATAAGTCGTATTTTGTTATCTTTATATAATTCTTTTATTCTTGGATGATGATTACTCTGTTGATATTTGAGGGTTATTTATGAAAACCCCATTGATTTGTGTTAAACTGAATGAAAATGGCTCAAAGGGTTAGCTCTGGGCTACTCGTAGCCTCAAGCACCGTGTGATGCTCCGGGACCCATTATCCGGGGCATTACAAATTTGGTATCATAGCCTAAGGTTTTAAGGTGTCCTAGAGAGTCTGATAAGCTGCGTTAAGTAGAGTCTTAATCATCGGTGTGTAGCACGCCATATCTATAAGCAAGAGGCTACAAGACATTTTAGGAAAAAGTGTGATTCTTTCTTTTAGAAGTCTATCGTGCTTAAAGTTTCTCTCTCTACTATTGATTCATGCTCTTCTCTTTTAGAAATATGCCTCCACATCGAGCAAGAAGAAATGATGATGGTCAACAACCTTAACCCGCTAACCCATATAATGAAAACATATCTCATGCTGAATTTCGGGCAGCCTTTCAAGTGCTGGCCTAAGTTGTTACTGCAAATGTTCAAGCCAACCCGGCCACGACTCCACAGTAGCAAGAAGGTAATTCAACTGCTTCCAGGATCCATGACTTTATGTGGATGAATCCACCGGAATTCTATAGGTCCAAGTATGATGAAGATCCACGGTTATTTTTAGAGGAGGTGCGAAAGATTACTCACGTGATGCATATTTCTGAGGAACATAGTATGGAGTTGGTTGCGTATAGGTTGAATGAGCTTGCTTATGAGTGAGTTGTTGCTTGGAGGA
The DNA here is from genome assembly GCF_002878395.1 of Capsicum annuum. Lineage (NCBI taxonomy): Eukaryota > Viridiplantae > Streptophyta > Magnoliopsida > Solanales > Solanaceae > Capsicum > Capsicum annuum. The sequence goes on along the minus strand of NC_061117.1, from coordinate 199,997,878 downwards.
AAAGTAAAGGTGAGGGAGCTGTCCCTATAACTTGGCAAGAATTCCAGAATGCATTCCTGGATAAGTTTTTCCCTTTGGAGATGAGGGAGGCAAAGGTGGAAGAGTTTATGAACCTGCGACAGGGCTCTATGACTGTTAGGGAGTACTGTCTAAAGTTTAATCAGTTGGCCAAGTATGCTCCTGACTTAGTGGCTGATAATCGGGCTAGTATGAGTAAGTTTGTGACTGGAGTGTCTAGTTATGTGGTTAAGGAGTGTAGGTCTGCTATGCTAAATAGTGAGATAAATCTTTCTAGGCTGATGACTCATGCCCAAAAAATTGAGGCAGACAAGATTAAGGAGAGAGATAGAATGAGAGGGAATAAGAGAGCTAGGTCCGAGCAGCACGGACAAGGTCAGACTAAATCATAGGGAGAGAGTCGCCCTCAGTATCAGGATCGTTCATCTATGCCAGCACCGTCATCTGCTAGTGCTCCCGTGCCTAGAGGTAGGCAAGAGCAAGGTAACAGGTCATATGCACCCAGGTCCCAATACAGTGCTGACAGTAAGCCAAATCACCCCCTGTGTCCTAAGTGTGGTAGGGCTCATTCAGGTGAGTGTTAGGGTGAGAAGAGGGGTTATTTTCGGTGTGGTGACATGGGTCACAGAGTTAGAGATTGTCCACAGGATGGACAAGGGCATTATGACTATCGCCCTCAGACCCAGACTCAGACTGTTAGTGCTCCAGTCCCAGTGACTCGCCCAGCCCTAACTCAGGGCGCCTATTCTAGCAATGCTGGCGGGTAACACCAGAATAGATTCTATGCTTTACCGTCCCTCCAGGAACAATAGGACTTACCTGATGTAGTTACTGGTATGCTTCGTATATTTTAGTTTGATGTGCATGCTTTGTTGGATCATGGATCCAGTTTCTCATATGTTACACCTTTGATTACTGTGAATTTTGAAATGAGTCCTGAGATTATTCTAGAGCCTATCCTAGTTTCTACCCGAGTGGGTGATTCTGTTATTGCCTAGAAAGTGTATAAAAAGTGTCCTGTTGTCGTTCTTCATAGAGTTTTATTGGCTGATCTAATTGAGTTAGACATGGTAGATTTTGATCTGATTTTGGGTATGGACTGGCTGTATTCTTCTTATGCCTCTATTGATTGTCGGACCCGAGTGGTCAAGTTTTAATTTCCGGCTGCATTCGTGTTTGAGTGGTCTGGGAATTCTGTTTCACCCAAGAGTCATTTTATCTCTTACCTCAAAGCTAGAAAGACTATTTCCAAGGGTTGTATTTACCATTTGGTTAGAGTCAAAGACACTAAGTCTGAGACTCCAACTCTCCAGTCTGTTAACGTCGTAATGAGTTTTCTGATGTCCTTTCGGATGATCTCCCAGGGATACCTCCTGATAGAGAGATAGAGTTCGGGATTGATCTTCTTCCTGATACTCAGCTCATTTCTATTTCTCCTTATTGTATGGCCCCTGCAGAACTTAAGGAGTTGAAAGAGCAACTCAAAGATATACTAGATAAGGGTTTCATAAGGCCCAGTATTTATCCTTGGGGTGCTCCTGTGTTGTTTGTGAGAAAGAAAGATGGCTCTTTGCGTATGCGCATTGATTACCGCCAACTGAATAAATTCACCATAAAAAATAAGTACCCCCATTCGAGAATAGAAGATTTGTTTGACCAAATGCAAAGTGCAAGTTATTTCTCAAAGATAGACCTTCGTTCCGGCTTTCATCAACTCAAAGTTAGGGATTGTAACATCCCGAAAACTGCTTTCTGAACTTGTTATTGCCATTTTGAGTTTCTTGTTATGTCTTTCGGGTTAACTAATGCCCCAGCAGCTTTCATGGACCTAATGAATCGAGTGTTCAGATCATATCTGGATATGTTTGTCATAGTGTTCATCTATGATATACTAGTGTACTCCCGTAGTGAGGATGAACATTCTGATCATCACCGAACTATCTTGGAAACCCTTATAGCTCACAAGTTGTTTACCAAGTTCAGTAAGTATGAGGTTTGGCTAAGGTCAGTTGCTTTTCTGGGTCATATCATTTCTTCCGAGGGTATTAGAGTTGATCCCCAAAAGACCAAAGCTGTTAGAAATTGGCCTAGACCTATTTCTACGACTGATATCCAAAGTTTCTTGGGTTTAGGTAGCTATTACCACCGTTTTATTGAGGTTTTCTTCTCTATAACGTCTCTTATGACTCGGTTGACCCAAAAGAAAGTGAAGTTCTTGTGGTCTGAATCTTGTGAGAAGAGTTGTCAGGAGTTGAAGACTCGACTAACTTCAGCCCCTGTTTTGACTTTGCCTGATGGTGTTGATGGTTTTGTGGTGTACTGTGATACTTCGAGAGTTGGGTTGGGTTGCGTACTGATGCAGAAGGGTAAGGTGATAGCTTATGCTTCTTGATAGTTGAAACCCCATGAGAAAAATCACCCCACCCATGACCTTGAGTTGGCTGCTGCTCTGTTTCCTTTGAAAATCTAGAGACACTATTTTTATGGTGTCCATGTTGATGTTTTCATTGATCATAAGAGTCTGCAGTATGTGTTTACCCAGAGAGAATTGAATCTTAGGCAGAGACAATGGTTAGAATTGTTAAAGGACTATGATATAAGTGAGCTGTACCATTCGAACAAGGCCAATGTTGTGGCGGATGCCCTAAGTAAAATTTCCATGGGTAGTGTTTCGCATGTGGTAGAAGGTAAGAAAGAGTTGGCTCGGGATGTACATCATTTAGCTAGATTGGGGGTTAGGTTGTTTGACTCTGCTGAAGGTAGTATAGGGGTTCAGAGTAGTTTTGAATCCTCCTTGGTTTCGGAAGTGAAGGAAAAGCAATACTTAGATGCTAGTTTGGTCAAACTGAAGGAGTCAGTCAAGGACCTAAAAGTAGAGCTTTCCTCCCAAGGGGAGATGGTGTGTTGAGATTGTAGGGTAGATTGTGTGTCCCGAATGTTGATGATCTGAGACAGAGGATTATGGCTGAAGCGCACGGGGCATGATATTCTATTCATCCTGGTACCACCAAGATGTACCGAGACTTGCGGGAAATCTATTGGTGGAGTGGCATGAAGAAAGATGTAGCAGCGTTTGTAGCTAATTGTGCAACATGTCAACAGGTTAAGGTTGAACACCAAAGACCTACTGGTATAACGCAAGAGTTTAGTATTCCTACCTGGAAGCAGAAAGAGATAAATATGGACTTCATGATTTAGTTTACCTCCTTCCCGACACCATCATGATTCCATTTGGGTTGTCGTTGATAGGTTGACTAAGTCTGCTCATTTCTTGCCTGTTCATACTTCATATACTGCTGAAGATTTTGCTAGATTGTATATCCGAGAGCTAGTCAGACTTCATAGAGTTCCCTTGTCTATCATTTCGGATAGGGGTACTCAATTCACTTCGTAATTTTGGAAAGCTTTTCAGAATGGTCTTGGTACCCAAGTGCTTTTGAGTTTTGCTTTTCATCTGCAGACCGATGGTCAGGCTGAGCTGACCATCTAGACCTTAGAGGATATGTTGAGATCTTGTACACTTGACTTTAAGGGAAGTTGGGATAATCACTTATCGTTGATAGAGTTTGCTTACAATAATAGTTTTCACTCTAGTATTGGCATGGCTCCGTTTGAAGCCTTATATGGGAGGAAGTGTAGATCACCCATAGGTTGGTTCGAGGTGGGTGAAGCGGCTGTGAGTGGTCCTGATTTGGTATTTGAGGCTATGGAAAAAGTTAAGTTGATTAGGGAAAGGTTGAAAATTGTGCAGAGTCGTCAGAAGTCATATGCGGATGATAGAAGGAGAGACCTTGAGTTTAAAGTTGGTGACCTAGTGTATTTGAAAATTTCTCCCATGAAGGGGGTGAAGAGATTCGGAAAGAAGGGGAAGCTTAGTCCCCGTTATGTTGGTCCTTACAAAATTCTTAGCCGTGTTGGTAAGGTAGCTTATGC
>NC_061117.1:199960140-199993827 GCF_002878395.1 Capsicum annuum | reverse complement strand
GGAAAAAGTTAAGTTGATTAGGGAAAGGTTGAAAATTGTGCAGAGTCGTCAGAAGTCATATGCGGATGATAGAAGGAGAGACCTTGAGTTTAAAGTTGGTGACCTAGTGTATTTGAAAATTTCTCCCATGAAGGGGGTGAAGAGATTCGGAAAGAAGGGGAAGCTTAGTCCCCGTTATGTTGGTCCTTACAAAATTCTTAGCCGTGTTGGTAAGGTAGCTTATGAGGTCGAGTTGCCTTCCGAGTTGTCCTCTGTTCATCCAATATTCCATGTCTCCATGCTTAGAAAGCATATTAGCGATGATGTGGTAGTGGATTCCTCTGTGAGAGCTGACAATCAAGAAATCTTTCTTTTGATGAGATTCCTTTTGAGATTCTTGATTTCAGTGTCCGAAGACTAAGGAATAAAGAAGTTCCCTTAGTCAAGGTGTTGTGGCGAAGCCAATCTGTTGAGGGTGCAACTTGGGAAGCTGAGGCGGATATGCAATCCAAGTACCCGCACCTATTTTTTGCGAACTCCGATCAAGCAGAAGGTACCGTTCTTTCCTAAATCGTGCACTTTTGATAAAAGTTGCAGCAGTTCAGCTGTCATCTATTATGTGTTCAGCTGTAGTTTCTTGAATTTATGCATTCTATGTTGCATTAGAGTAAGAAACGATGTGGTGATGAGTCTAACAAATGGTTTCAGCTGTATGCTTTATTCCCTATCTAATCTTGGCATGTCTAGTGTCATTCGAGGATGAATGTTTCCAAGGGGGGATGATGTAATACCCCGAGAAATTTTTCATTGAAATTTTGTGCGTAAACGTGTTGGGTTCTATCTTCTTGAATGAATTATAAATTTTCTATAAGGAATATCTTAGATTATGACCCATCATTGTGTAGAGTATCGAATAATATTTCCAATGATATGTGTATTATCCAAAACGGACACTCGAGCAACGAGTTATGAACATTCCGATCGAACCGTGAATAGTAGTGAACAGTAAAACGTGCAGGAAAAAGTACTGAGGCCTGGCGTATTTTTATTCCAACTTTAAACGACCATAACTCCTTGTACATAATGATCTGGGTGATCTACTATATATCAATGGAAATATCTGCGAGTCCTCTTTCCAATGAAGTTGGTTTCATCCAATTTGTCTATCGGACCAAAAAGTCATGGTCGATCTACTTCAGCCTATCAAAAGAAAATTTTTGGGTCAACTTCAAACAACCATAACTCCTTGTACACAACGATCTGGGTTAGATACTATATATCAACGAAAATATATGGGAGTCTTGTTTCTAATGAAATTGGTTTCATCCAATTTGGATATCAGAGTAAAACGTTATGGTTGATCTACTTTAAACTATCAAAACAGCCCACCAAAGGACAGATTCAAGAATTATTTAATTTTTAGGGGCGTTTTGGTCACCCCCCCACCCAAAATCCGTCCAAACCCTATATTAAAGCCTATTAGAAGCATTATATGTTATATTTCATCAAATTCCCTCAAAAAGAAAACCCTAAGCTCCTACATCCAACTTTAAGAACCTCCAAAGTTCACTATTAATTCTGCAAATTTATTCATGATTCCAAGTTCCTAGTTCAAGAACTCCAAGAACCATCATTCAAAGGCACAATTAACATCTCAAAAATGAGTATCGATCTAAACTTTATCATTTAAGGTATGTGGGGTTTTTTCAACAAGAACTCTCTTTCGTTCTTGTGCCCAAAAGTAATTTTCTTTACAAAGGCATGATTTTTATTTGACTTTTACGAATTTGAAGCATGAACCCATATCTAATGATGATTATTATGAAATCTTAATGTTTATGATTTTGAAAGATGAATTTACATGTGTGGAGATATAAAGCATGAATCTTGAATGATATTTATCATGATTTTGATATTTGGGTCGCGAATCCCCATTGGAAATTGTGTTTTTCTGAGAAAGTGTGTGTTATAAGCACGTTGATGTTGAATATTTGAGATATTTTAAATGATTTGACCTTTTGATCTTAATGGAGTTGTTTTGAACTCGAGTATGAAAGAAATCCACAACGTGGTTGATTTTAATAGATGGGAAGCATGATGGCTCCCAATGTATATTTATATATTACTGAAATTGTTTTGTTATGGATTGTCTTTTAAATAATCTGAGCTAAGTCTTGGAGAAATCTTTAGCACCGAGTGGGAGGTATAAAGCGACCTTACTTTCCTAGAACTACGTGCCCCCGTAGGAGTAAGTCTGAGGCTCATTTATATAGTGATCACTAGTTTGTGTGGATTTGATATTGATAGTCCTACTCTGATGGCAAGGATAGGATGGCTCTCCCCAACGTGGGTTGTACGTTGGACTCCATGTAGCTCACATGGTATATGTCGGTTATAGGATCTCCCGGTGTGTGTGTGTGTTTCCTTGTGTCTATGGTGAATGGTGAAGTGATTTGAAAGTGGAATTGTGAAAGTTATTCTTCCAAAAGATTTAAATGATATTTACATTATGATAATTGATATTCTTGATGAACTGAAAGTGATTGACAAATTATATGATGACTCACATGTGTTATTGTACTTATTTCATCCTCTTATGATTATGATGATTTTCTTCGGACTATGTGAGTCTTTCATACATCCAACATATTTCTTATAAATATTTATGATGATGATGATGTTTATGCAACTGCATACACCCCCATATACTTGGTTCCTTTCCATGGTACTAACCCACGTCTTTAGATGTGGGCTGCATTTTCTCAGAATATAGGTTCAGTTGCTCAGTTCCAGGTTTGACAGTGATTCTTCGGGCAAGCTATTCTACATTCTCTGTTGTGGTGAGTCCTCATGTTTCGAGGACGTGATGTCTGATGTTGGTTTCACGGAATTTTTTACATTTGATAACTAAGTATGAGTCAGTTAGGACATGTCTCAATGGATCGTTGGTTTTATTGATTTTCTTAGAGGCTTGTCAGACTAGTATAGATGTTGGGAGTTGATTAATAAGTCGTATTTTATTATCTTTCTAAAATTCTTTTATTCTTGGATGATGATTACTCTGTTGATATTTGAGGGTTATTTATGGAAACCCCGTTGATTTGTATTGAACTGAATGAAAATGACTCAAAGGGTTAGCTTGGGGCTACTCGTAGCCTCAAGCACCGTGTGACGGTCCAGGACCCATTTTTTGGGGCGTTACAGATACGCAGGCAGCCTTTTCAGAGTTCGGTGATCTTATTTAAAAAATTCAAAAGGATTTGTTTTACTCTTCATTTAGAGTAGGTGTTCCATATACATCTTTAAAAGAAAACTTCAAAAAGAAATTTCTTTAATAGTTTCAAGTTTCATTTTCATATGAAATTCAAAATCGAAAACCCCAAAAGTGTTTTTTGGTTATCGTAGGTTTCATTTTGTATAGGGATGCACAAAATCCATTATACTCCATTCCCCCACCTCCATATCTAGTGTATAATGCTCAACCATACGTTCCACCCACATCTTACCCACAACGGCACGTTTCAACTCCTCAGAGTCATCCTCCAACTCCACAAACATACCAAAGCCCTTCGATGCCTGATTTTTAATTTAAGCCAAATAATCAAATAAGGCAAAAGTCGAGGGATAGTTTCACACCAATCGAAGAGTTGTATGCCAATTTATTTCAGAGATTGGTACAATGAGGCATGATCACTCCTCTCCTTGGGTATACTCTTGACCTACATTCAAGAAGTTTTGATCCTAATGTATGATGTGCATATCATTCTGATGTTCAGGGTCACAGTATTGAAGATTGTTGTGCTTTGAAAAGAGAAATAGAAAAGATAATTTAATACAAATTAATTATGGTGCAGAACATTGACAACAGTGAAAGCTTTAGTCATGATGATGTACAACTCAGTGGCTAAGATGTCAAGCTCAGCAATTGAGAAGTCACTCATCTCCTTATCGGAAAGGATTATTAGTAGTTTGTTTTGTTTTTTCTTTCTATTTATTGAATTATTTGAGGGTTGTAATTTGGTATCTATCTTGTTTTGTCCCTTTGTCCTTTTTTTTCTAACCTTTCTCTCTTTTATTACAACTAAATAAAGTGTCCCTTTCCCTTTGTGTTTTAAATATGTGTTGTTTGTTTGTTTTCTTTACACAGTACATTTTATGTTGATTCTAGTGATATACCATACTAGCGGAATTCTCAGCCAGATCTTAAAATTTAGTTTAAGCATGAACTTTGAATCAGAAGGTTAAAGTTTGAAAAATAATATCTCAGAAATAGGTAAAATGTTAAGACATTTGGTGACCATGTTGAAGCCTTCTTTGAAAATTAAGGTCATTATTTTTTAGAATCACAAGAATAACTTGGTTATCAATTGAAAGACATATCTCAATTAGGCCAAATAGTAAATGTGCGATCCTATGTCAAAAGAAACAGAAAGCAATTCAGCCCCATGAAGTCATGAGTCCTTCAGCATTAGGAATGTACAACCAAGGCGGAGTTGTATGTTGGACAAGCGCAAAAGAAGTAGTGATGCATATGCTCAGTTAAGTTAGTGCTATAAAAAATATCACACATAATCTTCATCTCCCACTTTCAAATTGCATGTTATATACTTGCATTCTCAAGGATTGATATGATGAAGACATTTCATTCTGCTATCCAAACATTGTGTCATCCTTTGTTTATCCTGTTTGAGCTTTAGTTCTATTTTCTTTCATACCCCTATTTTGGAATCAAGATAGAGTCAGCAAAGTTGAAAAAAATGTAGAATAAAAGATTAGAGTCGGTAAAGTTTTCAAAAAAAGGAGAGAGAAAAAAAAGAAAAAGTATGTCAAAAAGAAAAAAAAGGACAGTATCAAGAAAAATAAAGTCAGAAAAGTTCCAAAGAGAAAAAGAGTCAACAAAGGTAAAAAAGAAATCAGAATCAAGCAAAACAAGTTGCCGAAACTACTTGTGACTTGATTCTTCTCTTTCGGGGGTGAGATACGTAGGCTGCCCTACTTTACGCTCGGTCCAACCAAATAAACAATTTAGAATATCCCAGTCAAAAGAAGCATAAAATGAGAGAGTCTTACTGGTGAAAACCCTTTCAGGCACCGTAAAATGATAGTAAGTTGAGAGAAATAAAAATGAGAGAGCCATATTGGTAAAAATCCTCACGGTCATTATAAAGCGATGATGAGCTGAGAGTAATGAAATGAAAGAGTCTCATTACTAAAAACCCTTACGAACACCATAGAAAAATGGTGAGCTGAGAGAAAGAAAATGAAAGAGGCTTGTTGGAAAAAATCCTTCAAGGTGCCACTAGCCTAATGAAGTCTCCAAATACAATTGGCCCAAGGAAGTAACTCAGTTTCAAGGCCATCAACTCAAGAACAATTGGTAGAAAGTTTGGATGGAAAAAGCAGGCAGATTAATCCAAAGCATGGCATAATCATTAGAGTTGACTATTATTTTAAAATAAATTTTTCATTTCTTTGTTTAAAATGGGGACATTCATTGACTTTTCTTTGTTATCTTTACTTTGATTCTATTTTCTTGAGTCAGTTAGCCAGATAAAAAAAATCATTGTCATTTTTTTTCTCTTGTCTTTGAGTCAAGTTCGTGTTAAAATAAGTGAGAAAAGATTTAAAAATTGGCTACCAGCTTCTTCAATTGCACAAAGAAAGACAAAAGGCCAACACAAGAAAGAGACATGATTGTGAGTCGAAATAAGGCAAGCAGAAAGTTTTGTCAATAAGACAAGTCTGGGAACTCATGGAAATACCAAGGTTCAAAGGGTTTATCTGAGAATCATGGTAAAGAAGAGATACTGTATTTGTTTCAGAGTCACTCTTAATAATTTAAGTTCGGGTCAATGATACAGCAAGTCAATCACATATGCTAATTGTTCAAAGTAAGATTAAATATAACAGGGCCAAGAGCGATTGTCGTAAAAGCTAAGCCCTAAACCAGCCACCATGTTTTTTTTAAACTCACAAGTTTTATTTGTATGAAATAGGAACACATGTTACCTTTAAATCAAGGATTTCAAAGCCTAAACACCAAAGACCGTAATTTCTCAAATCTACAAATACAAGGGGGCAATGTTGTTGCATAGGTGATTTAAGCAACATTTGAAAGGAGACACACTTTCTTGTTCGGGTAATTCAAGTGGCATTTATAAGGAAACGCATTTCCTTGGGTAATTCAAGCAGCGTTTGTAAGGAAAGCCACTTGCTTGTTAAGGTAATTCAAGTGATATTTATAAGGAGACTCACTTCCCTATTTGGCTAATTCAAGAGATATTTGTAAGGAGACGCACTTCCTTGTTTGGGTAATTCAAGCAACATTTGTAAGGAGACACACTTCCTTGTTTGGGTAATTCAAGAAACATTTGTACAGAGATGCACTTCTTTGTTCGGGTAATTCAAGTGACATTTATAAGGAGACGCACTTCCTTGTTCATATAATTCAAGCGATATTTGTAAGGAGACGCATTTTCTTAGGTAATTCAAGTGGCATTTGTAAGGATCGCACTTCCTTGTTTGGGTAATTCAAACGACATTTGTAAGGAGACACACTTCCTTATTTGGGTAATTCAAGCGGCATTGGTAAGGAGCGCACTTTCTTGTTTTTGTAATTCAAACGGCATTGGTAAGGACACACACTTTCTTGATTAGGTAATTCAAATTTTACTTGTTAGGTGATGCATTTCATAAATTAAGTCTTGATTCCTAGAAGATGTATGTCCTGGTTGTGTTAATCCCCTTGATTCCTATAAGATGTACTTCCTGGTCGAGTCAGTCCCCTTGATTCCTAGAAGATGTACTTCCTAGTTAAGTCATCCCCCTTGATTCCTAGAAGATGTACTTCCTAGTCGAGTCATTTTACTTGATTCCTAAAAAATGTACTTTCTAGTCGAGTCATTGCATTTATTTGTCTGGTGATGCACTTCCTAACGTAAGTATTGATTCCTAGAAAATGTATTTTCTAGTCAAGCGATTCCCTTCGACTCCTAGAAAATATACTTTCTAGTCGAATCATTCCAATTAACCCATAGAAGATGCATTTCTTTGTTTTGTTTTTTCAAGTAGTTCTGATGTGACTTTCAAAAAAGTCTTTTGATGATAAATTGGGGCAAAAATTTAATTCTTATTTTTGGAACTTTACTTTTCTAGAAAACAAAATTTCTCTTTATAATAATTGTTGTTTGGAATAATTTTCTTTCTTCTTTTGATGTGATTTCAGGAGCTCGCCTGGAGAACAGGGTGAAGAAATTAAAAGTCAACAGATTGATGAAATAATAAGTTAGGATCCCGCCTAGAGAATAGGGTAAAGGAATTGAAAGTCAAGCAACAAGGTGATAAAATGACAAGTCAGGAGTCCGCCTGAAGAACAGGGTGATGAAATTAAAAGTCAGAATCCCGCTTGAAGAACAGGGAAAATGAATATGAAAGCCAAACAACAAGGTAAGAAAATTGACAGTCGGGAGCCCTCTTGGAGAATGGGGTGATGAAATAACAAATCAAGAGCCAAGGAAAGTTGCATAGATAGGACATTTTAATTTCATTTGATTTTAATCTGTAATTTTCATTTTTGATGTTATGACAGAGCCGCGGAACGGAACCTCGATGAGACCTCACTCGACTCTCCAACTTGGTTGTCTTTCTTTCTTATGTTTCTTCCTTTGAATAATGGTCGGGTCAAAATTCTATCTCGTTGTCTACTTATTTGTGTGAAAACACTTTGTGTTTACATCCAAAGAGGGGCATGATGTAGACACATAATTTTGTTCCTCCCGAAAACCCAATTTATTCATTTTTCCCTTACCTTATCGTACACCCTCACCCATGATACACTTTTCCCACAAATACAACAAATCCTAACAAATTATATCCCTAATCCCTAATATTCCCTTATCCTAACTAATTTTTACACCTCATCCTAACCACCATCATCACCCCACACCCTACCCCTCACTTACCCCTACACCCCTAGCCTTCCCCTTCATATTTTTTTAACAATACACACACCATCATTCTTATATACACTCACTGGAAAATTCTTCTTATACACTCTCCTTACACATATTTTATACCCATACACCTCACACAATACTCATGGGCCCCACAGAATAATTCACACACAAAAAGGAAAGAAAAGGGGCCCCAAAGAGAATTTCCCAAAGGGGAATACACAATGGAGAGCACAAGATAGCCATACTGATATACAGGAGTACACACACATTTAAAGCGGGACCACACAAAAAACTCACTAGAATTTTTCATTCAAAAACAATACATGCACACATACACAACATACACCATATATATATATTCACGCACAATCTCACAATTCAGAGAAGACCTTACAATTTGGTTTCAATACACACCTCACTGAAATTCTCATGAGATACATAAACACACAGATTTGAGGAACTTCCTTTCTCTATTGAACACTGCATACACACATCAGAGAGAGAGGAGAGAGTAAATTAAAGAGAGAGATCAAAATCAGGAGAAAACCGATCAGAAAATGCGAGTGAAGAGAGGTCTGGTCACTGGACCAGAGCTCATCGGAGCTCCGACAAGTCGCAAATAGTAGTGTTCAACTCCACTGTCGTCTAATCCACCAGAAAACACCGCAAACATCCGTCCAGCAAACCACCGCTAAAATAAAACTAGACCCGTTACTGTTTTGGTGTTAGGACCCTCGACGAAACTCTGATTCAATTCAGTTTTAGTTTATGATTTAAAAAGGCTGGTTCAGGGTTAAATTTAATACTGGGTTGGATTTTGTTTGCTTTCGAGGTTTGAATTGAGGTTTTCCAAGTGCGGTTCTATCTTTTTTATACTAAAATCAATAATTGAGGTTCAATTCTATCTCATCGTCTCTTAATTTTAATGTACAATTGATTTTTGTGCATGTGATGGTGTGAATAGTTGTTGGTTTTGATTTATGGTTGGATTTGCTTGATTATGGAATGTTTGATGACATGATATCTATCTTACTCAAGCATTAAAATCAATACTTAAGGCGGAAATTAAAAGTTGATAAAGCGAATATTGTGGTGTTTTGATTCATCAATAGTATCATGTGATAGATCGAGCCGGGAAGGCAAACGGTAGGCTCGAGTAGGCAAATTTAGAAATTGTGGATTGATGAATGTTTGAAATGTGTGTTGAATGGCTTTGTTTTATCGTATTTGACTCAATTGTGCTCATTTGGCTGGGAAATGCCCCGAGGTATCTGTATTGCTTTATTTGAGTAATACTTTGAGAAAGATGTACTTGCAGACGACGCACGATCAAGGCCTGAAACATCGGGTGGATTTTAGTTTAGGATTAGTTTAGAATATAGTAGGTTTACATTTCCGTATTTTTTCATTTTTGGGATTGTATAATTTGGACTGGACACTAATTTTGGTTTTGTTTATTTGATTGTTTGTTTTCGTGTTTGTGTGTTTGTTGGAATATACATTCACAGTGTTCATGATAGCCGATACACTCTACAGAGCGACCGTGGACGAACCACAGGACCGAGGGATGCCTAACACCTTCCCTTTGGTCAACAAAATTCCTTAGCCGTAATCTCTGTTCACGGATTAGTTTTAGAGTCAAACCATTTTGAAAAAAGATTTTTAAAGGTGACTTGGTACACCAGTTTCATGTCAAGTGGCGAATCTGAGTTTAAATGTAAATAATCCTTTTCGAAACAAATCCTTATCTTTTGTCACTTAATAATAAAAACTCGTTCAAACTTAAAATAATATCATTTTTGGTTAAAATGGGGTGTGATAGCTCATTCTAAGTGTTCATGCTAGCCAATATACTCTACAGAGTGATCGTGGTCGAACCACAGGACCGAGGGGTGCCTAAAACCTTCCCCTCGATCAACAGACTTCCTTCGCTGGAATCTCTATTCGTGGATCAGTTTTAGAGTCAAAAAGTTTTGAAAAAAGGATTTTTAAAGGTGACTTGGCACACCAGATTTATGTCAAGTGGCGACTCTGAATTAAAATGTAAATAATCCTTTTTGAAACAAATCTTTATATTTTGTCACTTAATAATAAAAATCCTTTCAAACTTAAAATAATATCTTTTTGGGTTAAAAAGGGGTGTGACAGCTCTGGCGACTCCACTAGGGATATTTTTCAGAATTCGAGCTTATATTTTAGTTGTATCGGCTTAGTTTGACACTATAGGTGTATAAACATTTTTTTATGTTTTTTGTTATTGTTCCATCATTGTTGGATTCATACGTGCTCTTTGTTTATAGGTTTTTTTATGTGTTACTGCTTTATATCTAGCATCATTTGCATCACCCGAATCATTTCTTTCGCAACAGGTCCCGGAGTACACGTCATGTACATGAACTTTATTTGAGTCACCCTTATTTTAGGAGGGGGAGCCGTCTGTCGTATGGAGTGGGTGGAAAGCTCTCGCAGACACTATCGACCATATGCTCCCCCGAACAGCCTTGTTAGTGGACCCCAGCCTAGGTCAGCCTTTAAGTGATGCTTATCTGCGTCATATTAAGACCTAGTGGGACCAAATTGATCCTTTGTAGGAGACTCACCCCTAAAGCATCTTTACGTGCTAATTGTTGCATCTTTGAGAATAACAAGGTCATTTAGCGGATTGATTTGGGGAAAGCATGTGTTAGAATTAAAGAAGTGTGTGTTTAGGCAAAGAGAAAAGGTGAACAAAAAAATAATTTCGTAGTTTTTAGGGTTCTTTATGGCTTTTGTTTTCCACAATTTAAAAATTCAAAAAGATATATATATATATATATTATCTTTTGCACTCATTTTCCCAAAAAATAAAAACATAAAAAAGATTTTTCATTTGTTTCCTTTAGCAAGCATTCGCAATTTGAAAACCTCAAAAAAAAAAATTCAATAGGATCTTTTTATAAAAGAAAAATTCAAAAAAATATGGTAGAAGTTTTGTACCTTTCATATAACGAAAATACCAAAAAGATTTTTTTTTCATAGTTGTTGGTGTCATTTTTATATAGAGTGTCAAATAAAAAAAATCCATAAAGATTTTATCAACGTTGTTTATCATCTGTTTGCGGTCGTGTCTCTTAGTTTAGGGTTCAATCGGTTGTTTAATCTTTATTTGTCCTATTGGGCAAACTGCGCACACCTAATTCTCCTCTCTCAGGAGTGAGATATGTAGGCAGCCCTTTCAGGGTTCGATGATCTTATTTAAAAAATCCAAAAAGATTTTCTTCACTCTTTATTTAGAGTAGGTGATCGATATACATCTTTAAAAGAAAACTACAACAAGATTTTTCTTTAATAGTTCAAGTTTCAATTTCATATGAAATTCAAAATCGAAAATCCAAAAAGATTTTTTCGATAATCGTAGGTTTCATTTTGTATAGGGATGTTAAAGCTGAAAAAATTAAAAAGATTTTTGTCAATTATTTTGACAATTTGTTATTTTCTTTTCAACTTAAAGTTTTAAGAAAAATAAAAAGAAAGAGAGTTTGATCGGCCATGTAGTGTCAAAACTTCACGAACTATGGACAGCTGATTTTTCTCTCTCGGGAGTAAGATACGTAGGCGCCCTGCTTAGGTTCGGTGATCTTTTCCAAAGAAAAAAGAAAAAGAAAAAGGTTTTGAGGAAGTGTTGAACTCTAACGCATTTGTTATCTCTTGTTTAGTTAGTTTAAGGTGGCTGGTTTGTGGCATTTTGGCTGGTCCTTCATATTGCAGCAAGTCGAAGAGAAAGTTATGGACAACAAGGATACCGATGTTCTTGTCAATAATCAGATAGGGTGTTCGGGGAATGAGAATTTAGGAGCTAATGAAGAGATTTGAAAATTAAGGCAGCAAATGATAGAAATGCATCGATCTTGGGCTAATGGGTTGCTACCTCCTCCATTTCCCTCCTATAATTTGGAATATCTTTCTAGTTTGCCTCTCGTGTCACATGAAAAATTACCCATTTTGTTTGACATGCCACAGCATGCATCAGGGTCTACACCAGGGCAGTAGTATCCAAAGACTTCCAATATTCATTTCCTCACTCCTCAACATAAAACTACCACATGCTCGGCTCCACCTGCAATTCATGATTTTGCAGCACTAATCCTACCTGAAGATCCTACTTTTGATATTCAACTACCGGTTATGATTCCTTACTCTGCAAGTGAGCATGTATTGAATATTTCTAGTGATTAGCATTATGCTCCCATGCCCACATTTAAGTCGACAGGTCTTTATGGCTACACTTAACCTCCTGAATTTCCTCTAACACTGAGAGGCCTATTAAAATAGAAGAACAAGAGAAAATGACCAGAAAATTGAGAAGTTTGGAACTGGCTATGAAAAACTTCCAAGGACTTGGGGGTACAAAAGTGTCTCATATAAAGATCTGTGCATGTTTCCAGGCGTTCATCTCCCTCTTAGTTTTAAAATGTCAAAGTTTGAGAAGTATGATAGACATGGCAATCCTGTAGCACATTTGAGACACTATTGCAACCAACTAAGGGGCGCTGAAGGGAAGGAAGAATTACTCATAGCATATTTCAATGAGAGTCTTTCTGGTCTACTTCAGAATGGTTTGTTGTCTAAGATATTGACAAGTGGAATAGTTTGGATGACCTAGCTAATGAATTCGTGCAACAATTCCAATACAATATACAGTTGATTTCTGATGAGAAATACCTAACTAAGATAAAGAAAAAGATTACTGAAAGTTTTAGAGAGTATGCGATTAGATGGCATGAACAAGCTGCTAGGGTGAAACTACCATAAAAAGAAAGTAAGATAGTGGAGGTGTTTATTCAAACGCAGGATGAAACATATTATCAACACTTGTTACCTGTATTAGGCAAGCCATTTATTGAGTTCCTCAAAATGAGAGAGATGATAGAGGATGGAATTAAGACCGATCACATTGTGAGTTTTGCAACATTGAAAGTGACTACTCAATCAATTAAGAAAGGAATAGGAAGTGTCGGAGGGAAGAAGAATGAGGAAGATATATCTGCTATTGTAGTTGGACAATATTCATGGTTAAGAGGACCTCACCATCATTACCCTCAGGTTCAAAACCAATTTATGCCCAAGCTCTGCAAAATGACTCCTAAAATCCATTATACTCCATTCCCCCACCTCCATATCTAGTGTATAATGCACAACTATACGTTCAACCCATATCTTATCCACTATGTCACGTGTCAACTCCTCAGAGTCATTGTCTAACTCCACATACATACCAAAGGACATTGAGGTCTGATTTTTAATTTAAGCCAAGCAATAAAATGAGGCAAAATTTGAGGGATAGTTTCACACCAATCGGAGAGTTGTATATCAGTTTATTTCAGAGATTGGTACAGTGAGGCATGATCACTTCTCTTCTTGGGTATACTCCTAACCTGCATTGAAGAAGTTTTAATCCTAATGTACGATGTGCATATTATTCTGATGTACAGGATCACATTATTGAAGATTGTCATGCTTTGAAAAGAGAAATAGAAAATATGATTCAAGTCAAACTGATTGTGGTGCAGAACATAGACAACAGTGAAAGCTTTAGTCATGATAATGTGCAACTCAGTGGCTAAAATGTCAAGCTCAGCAATTGAGAAATCACTCTTCTCCTTACCGGGAAGGATTGTTGGTAGTTTGTTTTGTTTTCCTTTCTATTTTTGGAATTATTTCACGGTTGTAATTCAAGATCTATCTTGTTTTGTCCCTTGGTCGTTTATGTTCAAACCCTTCTATCTTTTATTTCAACTAAATAAAGTGTCCCTTTTTCTTTGTGTTTTAAATATGTGTTGTTTGTTTGTTTTCTTTACACAATACATTTTATGTTGATTCTAGTGATATGATATGCTAGCGGAATTCTCAGTTAGATCTTGAAATTCAGTTTAAGCATTTGATTCACAGCCTTAAAGTTTGAAAAAAAAAACATCTGAGAAATAGGTAGAATATTAAAATAGTTGGTGACCATGTTGAAGCCTTCTTTGAAAATTAAGGCCATTATTTTCGAGAATCACAAGAATAACTTGGTCATCAATTAAAAGACATATCTTAATTAGGTCAAATAGTGAATGTGCGATCCTATGTCAAAAGCAACAGAAAGAAAATCAGCTCCACGAAGTCATTTGTCCTTCAGTATGAGAAATGTACGACAAAGATAGAGTTGTATGATGGACAAGCACATAAGAATAGCGATGCACAGGCTCAGTTAAGTTAGTGTTGTAAGAAATGTCACACATGATCTTCATCTCCCACTTTCAAATTGCAGATTATGTACTTGCATTCTCAAGGATTGATATGATGAAGGCATTTCATTCTGCTATCCAAACATTGTGTCATCCTTTGTTTACCCCGTTTGAGCTTTAGTTCTATTTTCTTTGATACCCCTCTTTTGGAATCAAGATGGAGTCAACAAAGTTCACATAAAAAGGGTAAAGTAAAAAATTAGAGTCAGGAATGTTTTCAAAAAAAAAGAAGAGAAAAAGTATGTCAAAGAGAAGGAAAAAGAGTGCCAAGAAAAATAAATTCAGAAAATTCCCAAAGAGGAAAAGAGTCAATAAAAGAAGAAAAAAAATCAGAATCAAGCAAAACAAGTTGTCGAAGCTATGTATGACCTGATTCTCTTCTTTAGGGGATGAGATACGTAGGCTGCCCTACTCTGGGCTTGGTCCTACGAAATAAATAATTTAGAATTGCCCAGTCAAAAGAAACTGGGAAAAAAATTAATCTTCATTGTTTGAGTCAATTCTAAAAGTTGTAAGTCCTATCCAACTTCAAGTGTTGTTTGGGCCTCATGCCATCCTTTTTTTCTAACCTTACCCAAAAGCCAAGTTTCAACCAAAGAAAGACCTTCAGATCAATCTTTAAGAATGTTAAAGCTAAGCATGCAATGGATATGATGATGCATTTAGGAACTACTTGTCGTCTACAGCATACAGAATCAGGAGAGAAATAAAAATGAGAGAGTCTTGCTGGTGAAAACCCTTTCGGGCACCGTAAGATGATGGTAAGTTGAGAGAAATAAAAATGTGAGAGCCTTATTGGTGAAATCTCTCACAGTCACCATGAGGCAATGGTGAGTTGAGAGTAATGAAAATAACAGAGTTTCATTACTGAAAACCCTCACGGACACCATATAAAAATGGTGAGCTGATAGAAAGAAAATAAAAAAGGCTTGTTGGCAAAAACCCTTCAAGGTGCCACTAGTCAAATGAAGTCTCCTAACACAATTGGCCTAAGAAAGCAACTTAGTTTCAGGGCCATTAATCCAAAGCATGGCATAATCATTAGTGTTGACTATCATTTTTAGATAAATTTTTTGTTTCTTTATTTCAAATAGGGACATTCATTGTCTTTTCTTTCTTATCTTTATTTTGATTCTATTTTCTTGATTCAGTTATCCAAATAAAAAAAATTATTGTCATTTTTATTTCTTGTCTTTGAGTCAAGTCCTTGTCAAAACAAGTGAGAAAAGATTTCAAAACTGGCTACCAGCTTCTTCAATTGCACGAATAAAAAAAAAGGCCAACACATGAAAGAGACATAATTGTGAGTTGAAATAAGACATGCAGAAAGTTTTTTCAACAAGACATGTCTTTGAACTCATGGAAATACCAAGGTTCAAAGAGTTTATTTGAGAATCATGGCAAAGCAGAGATACTGTGTCTGTTTCAGAGTCACTCTTAATAATCTTAGTTCGGGTCAATGATGCAGCAAGTGAAAGACATATGCTAATGGTTGAAAGCAAGATTAAATATGACAGGGGCAAGAGTGATTGCCTCAAAAACTAAGCCACAAACCAACCACCATGTTTTTTTTAAACTCGCAAGTTTTCTTTGTATGAAACAGGAACACATGTTACCTTCAAATCAAGGATTTCAAAGCCTAAACATCAAAGTTCATAATTTCTTAAAACTACAAATACAAGAGGGCAATGTTGTTGCACAGTTAATTAAAGCAACATTTGTAAGGAGACGTACTTCCTTGTTCAGGTAATTCAAGTGGAATTTATAAGGAAACACATCTCCTTAGGTAATTCAAGTAGCATTTGTAAGGAGACACACTTGCTTGTTTGGGTAATTCAAGCGGCATTTATAAGGAGATGTACTTCCTTGTTTGGGTAATTCAAGCGACATTTATAAGGAGACGCACTTCCTTGTTCGGGTAATTTAAGCAGCATTTGTAAGAAGATGCACTTCCTTGTTTGGGTAATTCAAGAGACATTTGTAAGGAAATTTACTTCCTTGTTCAGGTAATTCAAGAAATATTTGTAAGGAGACACGCTTCCTTGTTCGGGTAATTCAAGCGATATTTGTAAGGAGACATATTTCCTTGGGTAATTCAAGTGGAATTTGTAAGGAGACGCACTTTCTTTTTTGGGTAATTCAAGTGACATTTGTAAGGAGACGTACTTCCTTGTTTGGATAATTCAAGAGACATTGGTAAGGAGACACACTTTCTTATTTTTGTAATTCAAGCGGCATTGGTAAGGAGATACACTTTCTTGATTGGGTAATTCGAATTTTACTTATTAGGTGATGCACTTCCTAACTTAAGTCTTGATTCCTAGAAGATGTACGTCCTGTTTGAGTCAGTCCCCTTGATTCCTAGAAGATGTACTTCCTGGTCAAGTCATTCCCCTTGATTCCCAGAAGATGTACTTCCTCGTCGAGTCAGTCCCCTTGATTCCTAGAAGATGTATTTCCTAGTCGAGTCATCCCCTTTGATTCCTAGAAGATGTACTTCCTAGTCGAGTCATTCCACTTGATTCCTATAAAATATACTTTTTAGTCGAGTCATTCCCTTTGACTTCAGGAAAATGCACTTTCTAGTCGAGTCATTGCATTTAAACCTTAGGAGATGTACTTCCTTGTCAGTTTTCATTTGTCCGGTGATGCACTTTCTAACTTAAGTCTTGATTCCTAGAAAATGTACTTTCTAGTCAAGTCATTCCCTTTGACTCCCAGAAAATGGACTTTCTAGTCGAATCTTTCCAATTTACCCATAGAACATGCATTTCTTTGTTTGGATTTTTCAAGTATTTATGATGTGACTTTCACAAAAGTCTTCTGATGATAAACTGGGGTAAAAATTTAATTCCTATTTTTGGAACTTTACTTTTTTGGTAAACGGAATTTCTCTTTATAATAATCTTTATTTAGAATAATTTTCTTTCTAGTTTTGATGTGATTTCTGGAGCCCGCCTGGAGAACAGGATGAAGAAATTAAAAGTCAACAGATTGATGAAATAGCAAGTCAGGAGTCTGCCTGGAGAATAGGGTAAATAAAATAAAAGCCAAGCAACAAGGTAATGAAATGACAAGTGAGGAGCCTGCGTCAAGAACAGGGCGAATAAATGTGAAAGACAAGTGACAAGGTGATGAAATTGCAAGTCGGGAGCCCGCCCGGAGAATGGGATGATGAAATAGCAAGTCAAGATCCAAGGAAAGCTACATATATAGGACTTTTGTAATTTTATTTATTTTAAATTTGTAATTTTTATTTTTGATGTAATGACAGAGCCGCGGACCGAAACCTCGATGAGACCTCACTCGACTCTCCAAATAGGTTGTCTTCCTTCCTTCTATTTTTTCCTTTGAATAATGGTCAGGTCAAAATTCTGTCTCGTTGTCTACTTCTTTGTATGAAAACACTTTGTTTTTACATCCAAAGAGGGGCATGATGTAGACACGTAATTTTGTCTCTCCTGAAAATACAATTTATTTATTTTTTGCCTCACCTTATCATATACCCTCACCCATTCTACTCTTTTCCCACAAGGAAATAGATACAACAAATCCTAACAAATTAAATCTCTAATCCCTAATATTCTCTTATCCTAACTAATTTTTACACCTCATCCTAACCACAATCACCACCACATACCCCACATACCCCTATACCCCTAGGCTCCCCCCTCACGTTTTTTTAACAATACACACACCATCATTCTTATATATACTCACTGGAAAATTATTTCTTCTACACTATCCTCACACACATTTTACAGCCATACACCTCACACAATACTCACGGGCCCCAAAGAATAATTCACACACACAAAGGAAAGAAAAGAGGGCCTACAGAGAATTCCCCAATGGGGAATACACAACAGAGATCACAAGATAGCCGTACAGATATACGGGAATACATACACATTCGAGGAGGTGACCACACAGAAAACACACAGGAATTTTCCATTCAAACACACTCCACGCACGCACACACAGCATACACCATATATATATATTCACGCACAATCTCACAATATAGAGAAGATCTTACAATTTGGATTGAATACGCACCTCACTAAAATTCTCATAAGATATGCATACACACAAATCTGAGGAACTCTTTTTCTCCATTGAACACTACATACACACATCAGAGAGACAGAAGAGAGTGAATTGAATAGAGAGATCAAAATTAGGAGAAAAATAATTGGAAAACATGAGTGAAGAGAGGTCTGATTATCGGACCAGAGCTCGACGGAGCTTTGATAACTCATAAATAGTAGTGTTCAGCTCCACTATCATCTAATCCACTAGAAAACACTGCTAACGGCCGACCAGCAAAGCACCGCTAAAATAAAACCAAACCCTTTACTATTCCGACATCGGGACCCTCGCCGGAACTCCGATCCAATTTAGTTTTTTATTTGAGAAGGCTGCTTTAGGGTTGAATTCAATATCGGGTTGGATTTTGTTTGCTGTCGAGGTTCGAATCGAGGTTTTTCGAGTGCGGTTCTATCTTTTATACATTGAAATCGATAATTGAGGTCTAATTCTATCTCACTGTCTCTTAATTATATCTATAATTGATTTTTGTGCATTTGATGGTGTGAATAATTGTTGGTTTTGATTTATGGTTGGATTTGATTGATTATGGATTGTTTGATGTCTATCTTACTCAATCATTAAAATCAATACTTAGGGCGGGAATTAAAAGTTGATAAAATGAATATTATGGTGTTTTAATTCATTGATAGTATCATGTGATAGGTTGAGCCGGGTAGGCAAATGGTACGCTCGGGTAGGCAAATTTAGAAATTGTGGATTGATGGAATGTTTGAAATATGCATTGAATGACTTTGTTTTATTGTATTTGGCTCAATTGTACTCATTTGGCCGGGGAATATCCCAAGAAAGTTGTACTTGAAGACGGAGCACGATCAAGTCCCAAAACATCGGGTGGAGTTTAGTTTAGGATTAGTTTAGAATAGAGTAGGTTTACATTTCTGCATTTTTCAATTTTGAGATTGTATGATATGGATTGTACACTAATTTTGGTTTTATTTGTTTTTGTGTTTGTGTGTTTGTTGGTTTATACATTCATAGTGTTCATGCTAGCCGATATACTCTACAAAGCGACCGTGGTCGAACCACGGGACCGAGGGGTGCCTAACACCTTCTCCTCGATCAACAGAATTCCTTAGTTAAAATCTCTATTCGCGAACCAATTTTAGAGTCAAACCATTTTGAAAAAGGAATTTAAAAGGTGATTCGCACACCAGATTTATGTCAAATGGCGAATCAGAGTTAATGTAAATAATCTTTTTCAAAAAAAAATTTTATCTGTTATCACTCAATAATAAAAATCCTTTAAGTTAAAATAATATCTTTTTTGGTTAAAAAGAGGTGTGACACCTACCAAATACCATAACATCTATACCGCGGTATAAAATTTTTTGGTTTTGGTATGGTATTCGATGTATACCATACCATGCCCACTCCTAGTCACAGCTTGGGCCAACACTTGAAGAGCAATCCAAAATTTAGTATGAGATACATTCTTATTCAGAGAGTCAGCGTGCATGGGTGGTTGATCGTCGTTTCTGCATGTATCGGCTCGATGAGGAGGCATATTATATCACGTGAAATCATATGTTAAAGCAAATAGAGAGAACTATAATCATAATAGATCATGAAAGAACCTATGATTCCTAATTCGTTTCCTAGCCTCTTGCTCATAAATGTAGCGCACTTCACACTCATGATCAAGACTTTACGTAACATGACTTGTCTGATTCCCTAGGCTTCGACACTAAGTTTGTAATTCCCTAGAAGTACCCCCCTGGATGTCACACGGTACTTAGAACTACAAATAGCCCCAAGCTAACCCATGATATCTTTACAGCTTGGAACTCACATAGTAAGGGCAGAAATCATAAGAAGAAAATGAAAGATAAACAATCTCATAACTTTAGGTGAATCTTTAACATAGAAATCTTTACATAAACTTCTTGAACTTAAGCTTAGACATAGTCTGACAAGCCTCAACTATGGACCAGAGAGCTACTGGGACAGACCCCATCTGACCTGTACATAAACTAAAATCAATGTCTAAAACACTTTCATAAAAGAAAACACAAATCTAAAGACTGGTTCCTCAGACTATGAGGACTCACCAAATGTTGGGATGCAGGTAATGATATCGAAGTCACTCGTCCTGTTGGTTACAGGCACCAGAACCTACATTATAAGATAATGTAGCACACAAACGTATATATGGATCAGTACTTCTGGAATGTACTGAGCATTCGGAGGTGAAGGCATAAGTAAAACAATAACTGAATGTGCATATAAACTTTCAACATTGCATGCCATGTGTAAATGACTCACCTTGAGCTTAAATAAAATAAAGAGTGCAAATCATAAGCATAAGTAATGAAACATAAAGATAAACTTTGTGAGAGATAACACTTGGTTCTAAAAGTTTTACTATTATTCTTTCTTATAGGAGATTCTTCTAACCGTCATAAATCATGTGAGCTACCATGGAGTCCAACGTCTTACCCACGTTGGGGAGAGGTCCCCTACCCTTGCCATCAGAATAGAACCTTAATCTTAGTGATCATTATACTTTACTTCATCCATATTGAGAAAAATTTTAACCTACATTGGCTCTTAGTTTCTGAGAATTTAGGATATGCTCATCCACATTCCCTTCTCAGTGCTAAATACTACTCTCAAAGTATATATATATATATATATATATATATATATATATATATATATATATATAATCATACATAATAAATATACTTTAAAATAGCATAAGGGTTTGTATACTTTAAAATAGCATAAGGGTTTATATAAAGTGATCATTATACTTTACTTCATCCATATTGAGAAAATTTTTAACCTACATTGGCTCTTAGTTTTTGGGAATTTAGGATATGCTCATCCACATTCCCTTCTCGATGCTAAATACTACTCCCAAAGTATATAAGTATATATATATGTGTGTGTGTGTGTGTATACACATATAATCATACATAAGAAATACACTTTAAAATAGCATAAGGGTTTGTATACTTGAAACCAATTATGTTTCTCTTTACCTTAAATCAGAATCAAAATGAACAATTGTGGATTTCAAGAAATATATATATATATATATATATATATATATATATATATATATATATAATCATACTTAAGAAATACACTTTAAAATAGTATAAGGGTTTGTATACTTGAAACCAATTAAGCTTGTCTTTACCTTAAATCAAAATCAAAACGAACAATTGTGGATTTCAAGTCTTGTCATTGAATCACAAGATCAAACTTTCTTGTAAACTTAGTGCTTATACTTAATCCTTAAATCTCATACTTTGTTTCATATAACTTGTAAAACAATATAATGCTTAAAACTCAATTGAAAATCTTTAATCAATGTTTGAAATCAAACTCATGATATACAAATCATAATAGAGAATCTTCAAGCAGAAACATAAATAGATGAGAACATGCATGCACTTTAATACTTTAATCTCATGAAAATTTCATAAATTCTAGACAAGATAATTTGGATATGAACCCTAATTGCATATCATATAACTTTAATTTTAAAATAAGTTTTGGGCACAAGGATGAGAATATCCTTGTTCATAAACCCCACATACCTTAAAGTTCTTGGTTTGGTGAAGTAAACTTGACTTTTGATACATGGGAGATGATCTTGAAAAAAAACCCTAATCTTATTCTTGAGAATTGAAATAGGGATTTTATGTTGTTTAATTGGTGGAAAAGAAAGGAAAAATAACTCCCCCTTGGGATTAAATGTCACGGGTTGTGAGTTATAAGGGGTAAAAGACTAAAAATCCCCTTAACTTAACTTCTCTGAATTTACTCTCCAGTTCTTATGAGTTGATCATACGACTCGGATGAAATGGTACGGCTAGGCATCATAACTCGTAAGATGGACAGAATCAAAAGAGGGTACACACTGATCAACTTATGAGCACCACATACGACTCATATCTTCATCATATGATTCTTAGCTCTCCACTCATATCTTGGATAGAATATCAAAGAGTCTATACTGTTTAACTTAAAACTTAGCTTCATACGATCCGTATGCTTCTTGACGACTTCTAGGAGTTGAGTTGTACCCTTAACAGATTGTCACCCATCATGCACTGCCTTAGGTATGAGATCAACGTATGACTCGTATGTTGTGCCTAAGACTCTAGTAATGAGTCATATGATATACAGAAAACCTTTACGGATGGGGTCTTACGAGGATAGCAGACATGATTGATGGAAGTGTGTCATACCTGAGGTGTTTTTTTTATCCACTAGAAAATAAACATAATCAATATCTGAGTAACAACCTGATCAAAGTTTCTTTTTAAAGATATCATAAACCAAGATCGGTAGTTCCCTTTAGATACCTTATGATTCTCTTGACAACCTAAAGGTGAGACTCTTTAGGTTTGACTTGAAATCTTACTCAAAGTCCAACACTGAAGATTTTATCAAGTCTACTTGCAGTAAGATGCAAGAGCGACTCAATCAAGCCTCTATACAACTTCTCTTCCACAAATGGACATGTTTCATCAAGGTCTAATTTTGTTGCAATGGCAATGAGGGTGTTTATCACTTTTGCTTCATCCATATTGAATCTCTTAAGTAATCCTTGACATACTTTTGTTGATGAATTATGGTACCAGTTGAAATCTGCCTTATTTGGATACCTAGTAAGAAATTGAGTTATTCCATCATATTCATCTCAAATTCTTCATTCATAAGCTGGGTACGTAAATTATTGAGCCATGTTTTCATTAGTGTAACCAAATATGATATCATCTATGTAAACTTGGACAATCAGAAGATCTTTTTCATTAGTTTTCAAGAATAAGGTATTATCTATCTTTCTTTTTTGTGCCCATGTTCCAGACTCTTGGAGCTTACTTTAGTCCATATAGTGCTTTGTCTAACTTGTAGACATAATAAAAAATGAAAAATTTATATATATATATATATATACAAGGTAACTTGACCTTATTACATAAAATCTCATATTGGAAAAGTAATTACATAAATTCCAAACTAATTACTGAAATCCCCTATTTTTTTTACTTTCTCTCTCATTCCCCTCATACATACAAAAATAACATTTTTGCTCCATATTTTGTGCATCATTTTTTGCTCTATATTTGTGTTCCTTTATTTATGCCTAGAATCAAGCTAATCTGATCTGGGGAGTTTCAAATCAAGCCATCTTTTACTCTTTTTTTTAGCTTTTCAAATCAAAAATTGTTTTAATTTTTTCTGTAATCCAATTGCATACAACAAAGACATCAAAATAAGCCGATATCGCTAAATTGGCTTGCTTTTCCGCTAATTTAGCGAGGGAATAAGAAGACGAAGAAGAATTTGATGTTGATGCTGAGTGTTTTATTGTGGAGGAGGATTTGGCTTGAGAGAGGAGGTAAACACCTTGTACGAAGTGCTTCTTGGATTGGATGTTGGAGCGATTGCTGAAATGGAGATTGGAGAGGTATTTTTTAGGGATATTGTACATGAAAAGGAACATGAATATTGAATACCATTTAATTTGTGAATGTATGCAGATTGTATAATGTCATATTATACATTCTGATCTTATATACATTATGATATTGGGAATACCTTTTACTTTGTGAATGTCTGCATATTGAATCCCATTTACTTTGTGAATGTATGATGATTGTATAATGTCACGTTATACATTCTGATTATTTATACATTATGATATTGTGCATATCTTTTACTTTGTATATGTTTGCAGATTGTATAATATCACATTATACATTTTGATTATTTATACATTATGATATTGTGCATACCTTTGACTTGGTGAATGTTTGACGTTTGTATAATGTCACAATATACATTCTGATTATTTATACATTATGATATTGTGCATATCTTTCATTTTGTGAATGATGATGATTGTATAATATCTGCATATTGAATACCTTATACTTTTTGAATGTCTGCTATTTGTATAAGGTAAAATTATACGTTATGACAAGTTTATAGGTCAGACATGTTGAAAGTTAACTCTTAATATGTATTTGTATGATATTATAAATTTCTTCATACTATTATTTAAATGTATAATATGTCCACATACATGTGCAAATGTTGTCTAATGTCGTCATTTTTATACGTATCAGTTTGCTGCAACCTTTTTTCTATATGAATTTGAGTTTGTTTATTTTTAAGGGCATGAAATACCGTATTGACAAAGTATCGGCTCAAATCAAAACTCACTTGATGTTGAATACATTCAAAACATGCCACAACAAGCGTCTGATAGTTTGTAAGTAATTTTTTTTTACATGTATAACGATGTTATAATTATTAAACGGATTGTTACTTCATCATTTTTTTTCCAAATCAGGGACGGCGGTGTTTTTGCGCCTATGCATAAATATTAAGTGAAGGGCAGCAAGTGAATTCATGTGGTTTTGTACTGGAATTCAACGTGCACGCTATGCTTCATTATTATGACATTATGGAGTGACAAAGGACAATGAAGGATCCACAAGTGATAATGACTATCCTCCTCGACCAAGGAATAGTTTTTTCCAAATAATTGATGAAAGTGCAATTGTTACTTTAGAATAGCACTTTTTTTATAATAGTCCGGATTGAAACATCTAATTTTTATTTTTGTAGTTGATGTTAAACAGTTACAATGATTCTTGTTGGATGTTAATTTACATTTGTAAATGTCTTTAGTTTGTTTAATACCAGTTAGTTTGTTGCAGTATGTTTTGCCATCTCCGATATTGATATGGGGATGTTCATATTGATTTTAAGTGAATTGAAGAATGGAGTATAATAAAAAAAATTATGTAAACCTTCACTCCATTATTATTCCTTATGATAATTGGAGAAGAATTACCATCAATGATGTATTTAATTTCAATTTTTTTTTAACATCGTCAACATTCAATTCCATTGCTATCGTCGCAACCAATTTTAGAAAGTTAATACTTTCAGAAACAATAATGGCATCACTTTTGCATGATTTATAACGGATTTCCAACTCCCAAATGCCGGAATGACGCAACAATATGGGAATGTTCATCTTCTTCTTTTTTCAGAAATCAAGAAAGAAGCCAACTATTTTTTTTTTCTCAAAAACGTGTTTCAACAGTGATGAAAGAAAGAAGAAGCCGACTTTTTTTTTCCCCTCAAAAACGTATTCCAACAATGATGAATATTAATAGTAATGTTTAGGAGTTATTTTTGAAATTTAAATTTCAGTTCCTATATTAACTCATACACTACTTAATTAGATATTTAATGTGGTAATTTAAGGAATAAGAATATATTTTCTGATTTTTCGTTCCTTAATTGTAGGAAAAACAGTTTTATCATACATCAGTCGAATGTATAATAAAGCTATCAATGTATGAGTATATTTAGTAAAATGGGGAGAGAGAAACCTAAAGAAATTTTATGTAAATACTTTCATATTACATTTCTGTTGTTTCAGTGTTCTTAAATTGAAGAGGTTGTTTCATATAAACGTCTTCTTTCAAATTCCCATTCAAGAATGAGCTCTTTACATCCATCCAATACATTGTGAATTTATAAAGGCAGCAAATGCAATGATCCACGTAATTGCTTCCAGCCTTGGCACATGAGCTAATGTTTCATCACAATCAATTACTTCTTCCAGCCACATGAGCTAATGTTTCATCACAATCAATTACTTCTTGTTGATTGTATTCTTGGACCAGCAACCTTTCCTTGTTCCTTGTAACTATCATATCTTCATCCAGCTTGTTCCTGTACACCATTTTTTCAATAATAATCTTCTTTGGGAGGAGAAACAAGACGCATACCTTGCTTCTTTCAAATTAATTCAGTTATTCTTGCATAGTTAGAATCCACTCTTCATTAATGAGAGTTTCTTTCACCTTTTTAGGCTCATAGAAAGGCATTAAATGGACATAAATTTCTAAATTCCAATCTTGTAGTGATATCAGTGGTCAAATGAGTGAGAATATTATGAACTGGATGAGAACTCTTATATTAATAGTTCTTGACAACCAATTCTTATGAAATTTCATTGAGAGATTTATTAGTGATTGAGCCACCTCTCCTGGAAAAAAAAAGAAAGGCAAGTTCAGTTGATGGATTAAAAAAAAAAAAGAGTTTATGCCCTCTCTTTATGAGAGAGCAATTAAAAGTGATATACGTCTGTTACATTGAAGGGGATTTTCATAAATAACACTAATTATGTTTCTCTCTATATATATAGAGAGAGAGAGAGGGGTATTTTAATTTAAAATATTTGCTAAATTTTGTAGCCAGTGGAATTAAGTTGTTATATCATATAGTTTTCCTTTTAGAAATTGAAAGATTTATAGAGATGTACATAATTAGACACCTAACTGTAAAAAAAAACGACGCAATTTCATCTTCAAAATACAGCTTCATAAAATATATACAACTTCCAATGAAACTCAAAAAAAAAAAAAATGAGATTTTAAAGATCGCCTCATTCTTTGAAATAAAATTTCAAGTTTTGCAAATCACAATTATTTTCAAATGGTGTTGTTCGAAAAAGCTTGGAAATATTTTGAAGAGCTTATATCTCAAGTTGAAGATGATTTGATTCAATTTTTGTGAGGTTTTGGACAGAAGTTTAGATTGAAATTCAAGGTTGAAGGAGAACGTCTCGCGTATATATGTTATTTGTGTGTATATGCTACTTGTGTATCATATGTATAATAAATGTATGTTATGTGTGAATATAATTGTATATGACATACATACAATATACATATAACATGCATGATATGTACATGAAATGCAGACAATACCTTAACGTACATAAATCCATCTCTCCTTATTTTCACATATCGTCTGCCACATAACCACCGAAAAATCACCATAACTATTAGTCATTCCGTAATGGAAATACAATAACGATCATATCAAAAAAGTAGAAGGATCAATTTTGAATTTGCTGACCACATATGGAGTTTAATATTTTCAACCCAAAGCTTCTTCGAACCAAAAATTTAATTTATTTTCAACTCACAAATAAATTTTTCGAATAAATCTTTCCATCAACAATTAAACTTTGAGGCAAATTTCATCGACAAATCTCAATCTTCACTCATGATTTGAACCATTTCGGTAAAATGAAACAATTTGAAAGAGATGTGACAGATGTATTGAAGTGAGCAAGAAAATTCAAATGATTGGGAGGGTATATAATGTTATGTCGTGACGTTTTATTCGTAAGATTTAAAACACTATGACAACGAGTATGTTTTTTAAATACAAAGAACATCTTCAAATTGACATTATACTCCAAATTGTTCATTGTTGGCTTATATTTTTCAGTTGAGGCTAGTGCATTTGTGGACTGTGAGGAGTTGGGCCAGCAGCCACTGCCCACTAGTTCAACTTCCAGCTTGGCTCCATAGAATCGAACAACCAACACCTATTGGAAATGTGTCTCAACAGGTATTATTATCATACTTCTATTTTTTTTGTGATTTCTAATGTCGTACCCCTTCGATTTTAATTTTTATCTTACTTTTCTTTTTAGTATGTTTAAATTGATAAGAGTTTTTCTAAGTTGATATTTCTTTAATTTCAATTTCATCAATGACATGTTTAAAACCACATAATTAATTAAAATGTATTTTGATACATTTATATATATCTTTGTTTAAAACCATAAAATACATCCGTCAAACTAAGAAACATAAATTGAAATGTATGGAGTATATGTGCTGTTGTTGATCCTTTTATGTTTAATTATACTAGTTTACGTGTACGTGTCTTGCCATGTACCTTACTTTAATGAGTTCAAACATTACATTAAATAGGATATTTGTTTAAATAATAAAGATGAATATAGTAATTAAATTTAACGTCTTATGAGTATGTAAAGATGGAAAATTTATTTATTAAATCTAATTTATCAAAAATATTTTTAAAAGTCGATCAACATTTATCTACCATCTGTAAATTGCAATAAAACAATACAATGATAGAGACATCAAAATATACAATTAAATCTAATCTTTGCACACAAAAAATTTCTCAAAAGTCGTCTGACACTCATCTACCACCTGTAAACAATGACAAAATAATACGATAATAGAGATATCAAAATAATACAATTAAACATAACCTTTACATCAAAAAATAATTCTTAAAACCGACCAACATTTATCTATTAACTATAAATTGCAACAAAATAATACGATAAAAGTGATATCAAAACAATACGATTAAACTTAAATTTTAAACAAAAAAAATTCTCAAAGGTGATCGAGATTCATCTACGAACTGTAAACTACCACAAAATAACAAACTAATAGAGATATTACAATAATACAATTAAATCTAACTTTTACCTAAGAAAAATTTTCAAAGCTGACCCACATTCACCTAGCATCTATAAATTAAAATAAAATAATAAGATAATAAAGATATCAAAACAATACAATTAAGTCTAACCTTTACACATGAAATTCTTTAAAGCCAACCGACATTCATCTAAGACATGTAAACTATAAAAAAAAATATAATAGTGATCATAAAGCTTCGATTTTGATCCAACTAATTCTTGTCTTTTCGAAAATTTTAACCCTAAAGAATGATTTTTAATGAAAACAAAGAAGATATATATACACACACATGTTGAATTCTATTATACTGAAAAAACAGGGAAGAAGTTGAGGGTTAGAAAATCAAGCATCCACCAATCTAGACATGAAATCGAATCAAGTTAAATGAACATCAATCATATTCTCCCAATAGGCAAATCAGTTTGTTCTCTAGTTTAACGTACATCTCAATATTTATAGAAGTATAAGAGTCTTATTTTAGGAGTATTCTAATAAAACAGTAGAAAGGAAAGTATTAATTAATTCTCCTACCATATATTTTAGGAGTCTCGTATATTTTAGGAAGTCTAGTAGAAAGAAAAATATTAATTAATTTTTCTGTCATTTATTTTAAGAGTCTCATACATTTTAGGAAGTTTAGTTAATATAATAAAAAATAATTAAATAATAAATTTAAAAATTATGAAAAGATAATTTTATCTAAAAAAAGTCTTTTAATGAAGGTAAAAAATTCAAATCACTTTTTTAAGGTCTTCACACTTTTAATATATTATAAATTATAGATATAGATATAGATTATAAATTATAGATTACTTGTCACAACAAAAGAAATTAAAAGGTAAATCTAAAAATTCAGAAAATTTTAAAAAACACGCCATCATATCCAATTTAATACGTAATAATTTATTCCCCATCTTTTTGGGAGATCGAAACGTTTCAAATTCAAATGTGTAAGTTGGACGTTTCAATCATGAGGTTTTTATTGATTTGCATCTTTCCCATTTTAACAAACCAAAATTGCCTTTTGTGTCCTAAGTACTACTTTGTGTATGCATTTATTAAACTAAAAATTACAAATACATAACTTATGTTTTTCATATTACAAAAAATCTTAACTTCCTAATATATTACAAAAATTTCAACATATACACAGAATACTATGTATATATCGATTATGTTATGTATATTAATATAAAGAGAGTAAAATAATTAAAAAAGTGAAAGAGAATGTAATTACTTTCAAAATAGTTGATATTTATGTTATTTATATATTATTAAATTCTACCTAATAATAAAGGCAAAGGGCTCAATTAACAAGAGCAAAGCAGGCATATTGACCTACTGCGTGCTTTGACACTTGATAATTGATCATTTTTTCTCTATTTTAATCGGTTTATCATATTTTTTAGTTTGATATATATTTTTAAAAAGTACGTAACAAATGCTATAAATTACAATAATTAATAACTTTTATCTTTTAACTTCTTGAAATTATATCAGTGTCATTTAAATTAAAATAGAAGAAAAAAATATTATAAATTACAATAATTAAAAATTTAAATTATTTTTATCTGTTTTGGCACTTCTTAATTTGTCTTTTTTCCTCCATTTTAATTTGTTTGTCTAAATTTTTTAATCTGATATATATTTAAAAAAAATAGATAAAAAAATACTATAAATTACAATAATTAGCAGCTTAAAAAGTTTAAAAGATATAAAATATTTGAATGACTCCCGAAATTATATCAGTGTCATTTAAATTGAAAAAAATATATTATAAATCACAATAATTAAAAATTTAAATTATTTTTAAAATATAATTGACTATTAATACCGCAAAAGGTTGGTTTAATCTGTTATATATTTCAAAAAAAATAAATTACAATAATTAACGACATAAAAAATATAAAGGTATAAAATATTTAGCTGACTCTCAAAATTGTATCGGTCCAACTTAAATTGAAATAGAAGAAAAAGTATTATAAATTACAATAATTAAAAACTTAAATTATTTTTAAAATATAACTATCAATGTCAAAAAAGTTTGGACAATAAGAGTACATATATTATTTAAAATTACATAAAAATTATTATAAATTACAATAATTAACAACTTAAAATATCTAAAAATTATAAAAATATAATTAATTATTTAAATTTTATTTATATCACATAAATTGAGATAAAAAAAAATACATATTAGATTGGTGCTAGCACGGCCTCCTCAATAACTACTATAAATATAAAGAAATTTAAATATGAAACTTCAATAAGGACCCCTCGATATCTAGTATAAGTATAAGGATAAGGAAACTTAAATATGAAATCTAATATGGATAGGCTATGAACCCCTCGATATTTAGTATAGGGGAACTTAAATATGAAACCCGACATGGGTAGGTAATCAAAATTCAAAGGCCCCACCTGTGTATAAAAAAGGACAATGATGAACAACGTTTACGTGACATAATGTGTTGTTGGAGGGAAAGCAAAGAAATCTAAGTCAATTTCTTTCTTTTCCTTTATTTGAGTGGCTACAAATATTGTCATGTGTATGAAGAAAACGAATAATAATACTTGATTATTAAAAGAGATTGTATTTTTGGGATTCTTACATAATTGCAATAAGAAATTCAATAAAATGGTTAATGTATACTTAATATATCGATAAATAGTGTATAAGCGCATAAGTAGATATATAATTATGTATTAGAAATGTATATACTTTCACTGCTTGTATATAATATATTCCAGCAATTTATCTTCTTCAACGAGCAAATTTTTCTTTTTAATTTTGACCAACTCAAATCTCCTCTAAATAGTTCAAAATTTTAGATCTAAGCGCCTCTACTTATTTCAAATATTTTGATATATTATTCACCCAAAAAAATTCATGTTTGCAGCAAATCAAATTTTAAAATTTGAGCTTTAAAACTCTTTAATGGAAGATTTTTCCATTTTTTGTTTTCATTTTTTTTACTTTTCTACTTCTCTATTAAATTCCTACATTATTACTCCCTCCGTTCCAAATTATCCATTTCAAATTTTCTAATTTGATTTCTCATTTTACTTGTCTTTTTTCATTAATCAAGAAGAGATAAATTTTTTTTCATGTTTTACCCTTTGCATTAATAATTTTTTCTTCAAATTAAAATGTAAACATTATTTAATAGGAGTACTATGATAAATTAGACATGTTATTAATTATTTTTTTAATTAATGCGTCATTTCAATGTGAGAGTGAGGGAGTATATTGCAT
Organism: Capsicum annuum; assembly: GCF_002878395.1. Classification (NCBI taxonomy): domain Eukaryota; kingdom Viridiplantae; phylum Streptophyta; class Magnoliopsida; order Solanales; family Solanaceae; genus Capsicum; species Capsicum annuum. The sequence continues at coordinate 199,961,951 of NC_061117.1, read as the reverse complement.
CTTGATGATGTCAATAGCAGTTACTCTGATCCATTAAAATGTGTAGTTTCAATGAAGAAAAGCAATCCATATTTGCATCAAAATGCACTTCGCCTATAATAAAGTAAGCCAAATGACCATTTTGAATAATAAATGATAATTGAATTATTTTAAATATAAGAATTTGCTGGTGTTTTTTTTTCTTAAATTTACCAAATGCTTCCAATTTGTCACATTAAATAGATCTAATTAATGAAGTTTGTTATAATGGGCGAGGACAGAAGTTGCCTCTCGGCCTAAATATTCGTCAGGCAAATGGCCATAAAACTTTGAGGAAACATTACATCACAACATTAATAACCTAATCATATCTACTAATATCCTTTTATCTTTACTTTACGTTACTTTACGGAAAAGGGTTTAAAATATCTTTTAACTATGTAAGATGATGCAAAAATACCTTCAATCTACCCATTAAGCTTAAAATGTCCTTTCCATCCAGGAAATTGCATATCATAGATCCAAATATGGGTGATTTTAGATATTTGATCCCAATAAGAAATGTCTTTAAAGAATAACCTGTCTTACTTTTTAAGTATAGTACAAGTATCATTTTACCCCTCTACACCTCAAATATATTTTTAAAACTTTTCATACTTATTTCTCTCAAATTTTATTTTTTATTATTTTCACTTTTTAATTTTTTCTTTAATTTATTATTTTTTTATTTTTTTTAATTTTTTATTTTCTCTTTAATTTTATTATTATTACTTTTTATTTTTTTCCTTTAATTTTATTTTCATGTTTTAATTCATTTGTCTCAAACTTTATTTTTTTTCTCTTTTTTCTTTTTTCTCAAGCATTATCTATTTCTTTCTTTTCATTTTTTTAATTCATTTGTCTTTAACCTTTATTTATTTTTTTTATTTTTATTTTTTATCATTCTCTTTTTTTCCCTCATTTTTCTCAAACTTTATTTTTATTTTTCTGTCTCATTTTTTGTTTTCTCAATTTTTTTAGTTCTTCGTTTTTTTCTTAATCTTTATTTTTTTTTTCCTTTTTTTCTCTCTCTATTTTTTATTCTCTATTTTGTTTAATTGTTTTTTTCTTTTTTCAGTTCTCTTTTTTTGTTATTTTTTTCAAACTTTATTTTTATTTTTCCTCTCATTTTTATTTTTCTCAATATTTTTAATTTTTCGCTTTTTTCTTGATCTTTATTTTTTTCTTTCCTTTTTTCCTCAATTTTTTTTTATTTCTCTATTTGTTTGATCATTTTTTTGTGTTTTCTCAACTTCTATTATATTTTTCTAATAAATAAAAAATTGAATAATCAACAAAGGAATTTTCTTTTTTTGACATCAGAGCAAATTTAAGGGCATGAATTGTTGTTACGAAGTTCTTTGAAAATTCTTGAAATAAGTCGTGTCTCTAAGATGGGAGTTGTAGAAGATCATAAATAAAGACATAATGTAGTAGTGTCAACTCTTGTCCGTGGGGCATAATTTATTATTTGAAGGTCCTTGAGCAAAGTCTTAACTCTAAGACAAGAGTTGTAGAACATCCCATAAATGAAGACATAACATGGTAGTGTCAACTCTTGCCTGTGGGGCATAATTTATTATTTGAAAGTCCTTGAACAAAGTCTTGCCTCTAAGGCAAGAGTTGTAGAACATCCCATAAATAAAGACATAACGTGGTAGTGTCAACTCTTGCCCGTGGAACATAATTTATAGTTTGAAAGTCCTTGAGCTAAGTCTTGCCTCTAAGGCAATAGTTGTAGAACATCTCATAAATGAAAACATAACGTGGTAGAGTCAACTCTTGCCCGTGGG
>NC_061117.1:199950532-199957140 GCF_002878395.1 Capsicum annuum | reverse complement strand
GTTAAACGGTGGCCGTTAAGGTTATAAGGTTAAACGGTGGCCGTTAAGATTATAGTTTTCACGAGGAAAGGGAAACACACATCATACTGCTAAAATATACCTAAAAGCCTAAAACTTTGATCACACAAAGTTATAAATAGGGAGCAACTGAAAGCACAAACTGATATGAATCAAGAACCCACAAATGAAATATTACCAGCATTTACTCTTAAAGCTTAATATAGAGGATTATATACCAGCATAATATCCAACTGTTCTAAATGTGTATACTTGGTTTAATCCTACTTGACATCTTTTGAAGAATGCTATTCCAGGTTCTTTGGTTCTGTTAAAATATGTGTGAATTTCTAAGTTGCGCGGACTCTTCACTTTTGATGCCGCACCCATGTCAGATTATCCAAAAATACACTACTTTTGGTGAATTTGACATGCACCCGCTGACATTTTTGAAGAGTCCGAGCAATATAGGTGAATTCCTTCCATTCCGAAACTATAAACTTGAGTACATAATTTCTAACATCCTTTGAATACAATCACAAAGAACTATAAGTCTGAGTACATAATTTCTGGTGCTATTTGTCATCTTACATATTGGTATTCCATTATATGGATGAACTACCAAGCAAAATAATGGCCAATAATGAATGAAACCAGTAACGAAAGTGACACTAATGTAGATTACTTCTGATGCTATCAAATACAATTTCATTGCCTTGCCAGATAATAACAAGTTCAACTATTCAAGCCATGCCAATAGATGTAAAAGTTGAGTTAACGGCAAAATGGATTTCAAAGTAGCACGATAATATAACCAGTTCTCTCTATAATAACAAACCAGTTACTGTCGAGTAGAGAATCAAACCAATTCTCTTTATAATAACAAACCAGTTTATTGTCGAGCATAGAATTAAACCAGTTCTCTCTATAATAACAAACCAGTTCACTATCAAGCAGAGAATCAAACCAGTTCTCTCTATCCAGTTCATTGTCGAGCAGAGAATCAAACCAGTTCTCTCTATAATAACAAATCAGTTATCTTTTTTAAGTGCTCCTTTTTTTGTAAATTGGAACACAATACATTTTGTTCGGATTATATGGTAAAGAACTATCTCACCTGAGCCGGAAAGCGAGATTCAATAGGGTTCTTTTTGTCCTCCCAGCAGACAAATCAATGTTTAAGCCACTAAAGCTAGCAACCTGCAGCAATTTAAGCATTAGCTCAGGTTCATTATATAAATCTTTTACATGTATTCTGCTCTACTCAGATACAACTCATCCAAAACCAATACTGTAAAAACAAACAGACCCTAAAGTATCATCAGATCGCCCAAAAATTTTAACAAGTTTAACAGACATAAGCAATCCATACTAAGAACACTTCACCGAATAAAAGAACAAAATTATTAGGTTTTTGAGATTGCAAACTTAACAATATCTTATATCTAGGTTGCTTACTCTTAAAAAATGTGAACTAACAATAACAATATCAATGAACCCAAGTAGCGTAACTAGAACCTACAAGCAATCAATCCAAAAAAAACTATAATCAAGTAAGACCACGATTCAAATCTCAATCGAGGCAAGCTAAGTGATTTAATCCTATCTGTCTAAGTCTTATAGGCAGAGTTACCTGTCACTTATATTAATAGGGGTTGTATGTACCAGATGGAATAGTTTAGGCGCACAAAGTGGCCAAACACCACCAATTAAGCTACAAGCTAAAGACAAAATTAGAATGAAATGGATGACCACATACTTAACTTCCAAATGAATCGTTACAAATCCTATTCAATTCCCCAAATGAGCTGGTTAGCATCTTAACTCAGGTGAAAGACACTCGCTTTTTGACAGGTTGTGCGTACTTCTACCAATTATTTTTATGTTGCAAAATAGCTTCTACTCATAAACTTGTAAGGCAACCCTTATCGAAAGTGGATAGACGTGGGGGTAAACATATTAGAATAAAAAAGGGAAGTACAAAACCAGAACTATAGATGATTTTGTTAACTTGGCAGCGACACCAGAGAAACCATGTTTATAATTGTAGATGATTGAATCTTTTGCTGCCTCGGGACTATTTCTGGAGAAAACATAAGACTACAACAATTAAACATAGAAATTACATTATCAGTAGAATTAAATTAATATAGAAACTACATTATAGACAAATTAAATCAACAATTAAGACTACGCTTATCTTACTCAACTTTTGATTGTCAACATAACTCATTACAACATCTTCCCCAACGTAACGACCGTAATCAGCAGAATTACAAGGAGAAATCAAAAAATTCACGCAATCAAATGAATCTAAGAAAAATCCAAAATCCCAAAAAATTAGGTCAATGTCATAAAAGAATACACTAAACTTAAAATTCCCAAATTGAAGCAATTGAAGTGCAAATTTAAGAGAAATTGAAGTGCAAACTCGGTCTGACTTTCCAACACAAATCGATTTTCAAAGCGGCACCAGTAAATCCCGCAGAGCTCACCACAGGTAGCTCACTACTAGATCAACTCCGCAAGATTTAATCGTTTGTAGCAATTGTAGCGACCTTCGTTAGCGATTTTAATGATTTTTCAGCCCTAATCGTTGATTATAGTGATGCAAAGCTATAGGTTTAAGTTAAGAGAGAAATCGCACCGTCGATTATAGTAATGAGAAGATGTAGGTTAAGCTAAGAGAAAAATTGCATCGTTGAAGTAGCGAGAGAAATAAGAGAGATATAGTGTCAATTGTACAATGAAGTAGGTTTAAGCATTAGGAAAAGTTTTCTTTGGGCAGACTTAGTGAAAAGTTTGGCAAAGTTTTCTTTGGCGGACTGTGAAAAGTTTTCATGAAATTAGAGGGAATAAATTAAGCATTGCAATAGCTTATTTTATTTAGCTATTGCAACGCTTATGATCAAAGGCAATGGTTATAATATTAAATTATAACTAATAGAACAATAATTTTTGGCAACGCTTGAAAGTGTTACAATAGGCCCCCTATTGAAACGCTTGGTTAACCGTCACCAAAAAGTTCGTTACAGTAGGGGTAATATTCAGTAGTGACATAATCTCATGTATTTATATATCTGAGTTTTACAATCCCATTTATCAATGAGTATCTATGAATATGAGTTCTATAATTTCTTCTGATACTTTTGATACGTTCTGATTTTTATACATTTAACTATCTGACACATGTATTTTACATGTTTCTGGTAATTGTAGCTATAAAATTTTCTAATACATTACATTTGTTATACTTTTGATACATTATGATCCTGATACATTTAGTAGCTGCACATATATAGTTTGTATATTTTTGATAAATGTATCCATAGAAGTTTATCATATATTATGTTTTTGATACATTTGATAAAATATGGTTTTGACATATTTTCTTATCCAGATCTGACTATTTATGTCTAGAACAAAGGAAATGAACAAAGAGAATTTTTTGAACTGAGGAAACGAACATTTTCAATCAGATTTGGACAAATCTCCATTTGTTTCGTCGGAATTCTCTGATATTCGTCGGAGAAAATGAAGCCTGTGAGGTTTTCGTTTTGGTGATGGTTCACCGGTAATTTTTTTGATTGAATAGGACCAAAAATGAGGAGACATGGAGGAGAAGATGAGAGTGAAGTGAAGGAATGAGAGGAGAGCGGGGGTGTGTTGTTGATGGTTGGACGGTGGGAGTCACGAAGATGGAAGCTTTTCGCCGCCTCGATGATGCTTTTCTGGTGGGATAAAGAGAGAGAAAAAGGAGAATGAGAGAAATGTGGAGATGCAGTGAAAAAATTATGAAAATTTGAAAAATCTGAAAATAATGGAAGGAAGATTTGTGGATATAAAAATAAAAATATAATATATCAAGTATAATGGAGAGATAAATATTAAAGTATGGGATGTGATATAATTAAGCAAACGGAAAAGGGCCTAAAATGCCCTTCAACTATGTGAAATGGTGCAAAAATGTCCTCCATCTACCTATTGGGCCTAAAATGCTATTTCCATCAACCTGTTAGGCCTATTTTGCCTTTACATTTAACAACTAACTAATAAGCCTACTTCATTAATGATGTGACATATTTCTATTGGTCAATTAATATTTAATTAAACTAATTAATGTTATTCTTTAAAAACCCAGTGACCCAACCAAATAATCAGACCCAGCAAATAACTCGCCCTAATTCCTTTAACAAAACGTGAAAATGTGTCGTTCTTCTTGTTCTATTCTGGGCATGTTGTAGCATCGGTGATTGCATCGCTAGATATGAAGCATATGCAGAGATGAAAATTGTCTTACTTATTTGACACCTTGAATGTATTGCAAGCGATCAAATTGCTGAGTACCAAGGGTCACTACAATGTTGATTTGGCTGTTGGAGTTGATGCTGAAAATTTGTTTGATACTCTGGCTGGAAGTATGAGGAAAACAGGAAAAGAAATTGCTCACAGATGATCTTGATGGTGGTGCGTTTCATAACTCAAAAATGCACGAAAATGGTGAATATATACATGTTTCTTTGGATTAGAACTTCGATACCACCATGGCCATTGTTTTCATTCTTTCAACTGTAAAGAATGCTTTGGTATGGCGTTAGTAATGAATTTCAGTTTCACAAGTTATCTGCACATCTCGAAAAATATTCAATTATGAACAAAGTGTGCATCACAAGCGACTTTCAAAAGCATGCAAATATAAATTCATAAGGCACAAGTTATCTGCTAAAACAATCTACATCAAGGTCTAATAATAGATGAGTTCATCACGACAGATACAAATACATACACATAAAAGATGCCAGTATAACAGACACAATATCTGAGAAAGAAGAGTTGATTGAGAAACCAGATGAGGAGAGGAGATAGAAGATTTGTTTTGTTAAAGAAATTGGAGCGGGTCATTAGTTGGGTCGGTTTGAATTTTTAGAGGATAAAATTAATTAGTTTAATTAAATATTAATTAGTCAATAGAAATGTGCCACATCATTAATGAAGTAAGGTTATTAGTTAGCTGTTAAATGAAAGGGTAAAATAGGCCTAATAGGTTGATGGAAAGGGGTAAATCTCAAAAATAGACCCAAATTAGGGTGACTTTCAAATTTTAGCCCCAAATAAAAAAAGCTTCCTTAAAATAGCCTTTAACTGTTAACTAGTATTTTTTTAGACAAAATTATCCCTGATCAATGGAGTAAATTACATAAATGATCCTCATAATGAATAACAACTCCATATTTATATCTTTCAACTTTTATTTTTTTCTCTTTTTAATTTTACTTTGATTTTTATTTTTCTTTTCTCTTTTTATTTTTAATTTTCTCAACCTTTACTTTTTCCTCTCAATTTTTTTTATTTTATATTATTTTTATTTTTTATTTTTTCTTTCCTTTTTTTTTTTTAATTTTTCTCAACCCTTACTTTTTTTTTACACCTTTCAACGTCTACTTTTATAAAAAAAATTTTTATTTTTCTTTGATTTTTATTTTTTCTTTTTTAAAAAAAAATTCTCGACCTTTATTTTTATATAATCTTTATTTTTTTTATCAACCTTTATTTTTATCCTATTCTCTCTCAACTTCTACATTTTCTTTGATTTTTATTTTTTAAATATTTTTCTTCATTTTCTTCTTTTTTCGCAATTTTTATTATTTTTGTTCTTTTATTCGATTTCTTACATTCAAGTTATATTTCCTGAGTAAAAGTTGACACTATCACATTATAAAGGTAAAATTTACGACTTTCGAACAATAAGCTACGTTTTATGGGCAAAAGTTGACACTACTACATTGTAGAGGCAAGACTTATGACTTTCAAACAACAAGTTATGTTTCATGGGAAAGAGTTGAAGCTATCACATTGTATTTTAATTTATGAGATGTTCTACAACTATTGCCCTAGAGGCAAAACTTAGCTTAAGGACTTTCAAGAAACAAATTATGCCCCACTGGCAAGAGTTGACTCTACCACGTTATATTTTCATTTATGAGATGTTCTACAACTATTGCCTTAGAGGCAAGACTTAGCTCAAGGACTTTCAAACTACAAATTAGGCCCCAAGGGCAAGAGTTGACTCTACCACATTATGTTTTCATTTATGAGATATTCTACAACTATTGTTTTAGAGGCAAGACTTGGCTCAAGGATTTTCAAACAACAAATTATGCCTCATGGGCAAGAGTTAACTCTACCACATTATGTTTTTATTTATGAGATGTTTTACAACTATTGCCTTAGAGGCAAAACTTAGCTGAAAGACTTTAAAACAACAAATTATGCCCCACGGACAAGAGTTGACTCTACCACGTTATATTTTTTATTTATGAGATGTTCTACAACTATTGCCTTAAAGACAAGGCTTAGCTCAAGGACTTTCAAATTACAAATTATGTCCCATGAACAAGAGTTGACACTACCACTTATGTCTTTATTTATGGGATGTTCTACAACTATTGCCTTAGAGGCAAGACTTAGTTCAAGGACTTTCAAATAATAAATTATTCCCCACGAGCAAGAGTTGACACTACCATGTTATGTCTTCATTTATGGGATGTTCTACAACTCTTGTCTTAGAGGCAAAACTTGGCTCAAGAACTTTCAAACTACAAATTATGCCC
>NC_061117.1:199891456-199947532 GCF_002878395.1 Capsicum annuum | reverse complement strand
TTAACGGCCACCGTTTAACCTTATAACCTTAACGGCCACCGTTTAACTTTATAACCTTATAACCTTAACGGCCACTGTTTAACCATATAACTTATAACCTTAACGACCACCGTTTAACCTTAAAACCTTATAAGGTTAACGACCACCGTTTAACCTTATAGCCTTAACGGCCATCGTGTAACCCTATAACCTTAACGGCCACCGTTTAACCCTATAACCTTAACGGCCACCGTTTAACCTTATAACCTTAACGGCCACCATTTAACCTTGTAACCTTATAATTTTGATAGCCACCGTTTAACCTTATAATCTTATAAGGTTAACGACCGTCGTTTAACCTTATAACCTTAACGGCCACCGTTTAACCTTATTACCTTAACGGCCACCGTTTAACCTTATAACCTTAATGGCTACCGTTTAACCTTATAACCTTAACGGCCACCGTTTAACCTTATAACCTTAACGGCCACTATTTGTTTTGACAGTACATTAGTTTTCAATTAGTTCTATCTAAATAGAGTAGAATTAATGCAAAAGATTTATATAATCAACCTGAGATTTGGGATTTATGCTTCTGTTTAATACATCGGATTGTTTAATCCACTCGAATCAGTATAGAATGGAGGATCTCCATTAAGATTTGTGGTTATCAATCAGTTTAGTACGAAGGCGAGTTTATTCATTGATTAGTGAAATTTTATGGTCTTAGTTCTATCAAGATTGGTGCTTTTGTCTAATATCTAGTACTATGATTATATTTCAGGCTTTCCACCACGTTACAGGGACTCTGTTAGGCATATCATACCTGGATTTCCTCTTTTCTTGTACAACTAAACTCATTAGCTACCTCCACAAATCCTGCTTCTAATTTGTTTCGTTTTGGTAATCATCATTCTTCCTCTTCCCCATTCTTTACAATTTTAATTTAATTTAATCATTGAGGAATTCCTATGTGATTATGGATTGTTCTTCCACTTTTTAAAATTAGAGAGTTTTGTAGATCATCGGTAACTCCCTTCCCTTTATATCATTTGGAATTTGGAGTGAGATAACTGGTAATTAATGATTCAATTCGCATTAGTGGCTTCAAAATTGTGAGACGTGTACAGTAAAATTTACAGGGAGTTAGGTGAATTATCATGATAGTAGGGTTTTACTGTAATAACTTGTCCATTTAGCGGAATCTTGTAAAGTCATCTGTTGAGATTCTTTCATAGTGAAGTGGGATGGCAGCACCGAATCAGACCATCTATATAATTTGATTTCTAGTAAGCATATCGAGATTCCAATAGAGAAAATTGCTTTTCTGATGAATCACGCGAGCAGAATAGTGTAACTGCCATGTTTTTTGTGATCATGAAGAATCTTCATTAGCCTCTCCCTTCCCCAAAATCGGAAAGAAGATTATATGAAGAACGCAGAATCTGTATGTAGAAGTTTTTTTCTCTTGAGCTCAAAGTAAAAGGGAATAGGTAATCATTAAGGTCACCCCAAGATATCATCCACTTTCTGTCAATCCGGCTGGTGTAATATTTGATGCTAATGTAGTTGGTCTTGTTTGATTTTAGTTTACTTTTGTTATGGTTTTTGTTAGCGTTTGAATATGATTAATATAAGTTCCAAATTCTAGAGATGTTCTCAGCTGAGGGGGAGGTACTTCATGCTGGAGTGAAGTGATAGAGTTTTTGAGATATGCCTTCTTGGGAATCAAACAAATATAGTTATGTCGTGGAATTTTTCTACTTGTGCACATCCAAAGTTGGGGACCGTTGATATTAATTGAATCCAAGTTAAAGGCCATGCTTATGTATTATGCTAAATCTTATATATTATCACTTTTATCTCCAAATGTCTAGAATTCACTATCTAAATATTGAAAATAAAAAGATTGAGTAGTACTGACAGAAAAAGATTAAAAATGCTGGCAAATATGACACTTCAGGAATAAGAACTGACTATCCAATCACATAAAAAAGTTTAAATTTAGTGACTTTACCAATTGTCATCCATATGAATCTTATGTAAGGCTCAGTTTCTTGTGTAATTGGTCTAACAGTTAATGAAATAGGTGAAACAGTAAGAGATTATGATTCAAAATAGTTGAGGTATAGGTGATTTTTTTCTCACGTGGCTTATGGTTGGATTAGTTCAAGTGGCAAAGGTTGAGGGACTTGTGGCTTAGTCGCGAGTTCAATCCATGTAAGCAAAGGCTACCTTCCCCAGACCCCACGATGTGGGAATATACTGGGTTTGTTATTGTTATTGTTGTTGAGCTAATGCTTAAACTGCTGCAGGCTGCTAGCTTTGGTTGGCTCAAACATTGATCCGTCTTCCTGGGAGGACAAGAAGAACCCTGATGAATCTCACTTTCCTGCTCAGATGAGAAAGTTATTTAGCATATAATTTCTTTTGGATTTGAACCCAGGGTCAAAAGACAACTTATCTAACATCAAACCTAGTGGAATCCCAGTTGAAAAATAAAACTCCCTTCTGAATGATAGAAGGGACCTATCCACATCAATTAAGTGCATGAGGAAGAGTTTGTACTGCATTTCTTCCCTTGCCATTCTCTTCAAATAAAAAGTTCTTAATTTTAAATGGAAATAATGCTCAGAGAGAACTGCAATTACAAGAACTATCTCAGTTATAAAACCAAGTGAATGCTTAGGGAAAATGATCTAAATAAAATTCATGCCACTATTGTAATAACCATTTAAAAGGGCTATATTCAAAAGAAATAATACTCGCCTGGGAGACATTAGTCACAAATTTAGTAAGCACGTAAACAAGAGCAACTTGGTGATATAAAATCTTCTTAAACCAATACATCTAAGAAATTCTAACATAACCTTTGGCATGAGCTTCTAGTTTCAACCTGCCCAAGAAAGAAAAAACTTCAAGATTCACATCTAAACGATAATTATGTATTTGAATATTTTTTAGTTTGCTGGGAGTTTTTTTTTTAGAAGGCTTATATGTTCTGAATTTGTTGCTTTATAAGGCTTCTAGTTGTATGTTAGAAGATCAAGACACACTTCTACTTTTTTTTTTTTTTTGCAATGTGTTCTTAACTACCTTAGTTAAAGTAAAAAAGAAAAAATGTAACATGTTGCAACAGCCATAAATATATGTAAAAAAATGTGTTCTTTAAAGAGGTAAGCTTTCCTTGGAAGGTGTTAGTCATTTGTTATTTGTCACAAAAGCATGATGAGTTCACTTCCTGGACACTTCTTAATTAATCTTATCTCATCCTACTTTTTTTTTGTCTCCTTTCTGAAAGAGGATGAGGATATAAAGTTTACCTTGTGTAGGCTAGAGTTTCCAATGTCGTTGATTAAGATGACTAGGTTAGTTGGGGTGATTGGATAGCCTGCATGCCAGTTTTTCTTTGTCATTTTAACCAGCTTGACATTATATTTTGCTCTTGATCTTACAGAGACTTGAATAATCATGAATCAACAAGGGTGTTCGACAAATCATCAAAAAACTAAAAACTTTCTTTCAGCTGAATCACTAGCAGCTCTATGAAAGCAACAAATAATAGAACACAAGAAGAAGAAGAAGAAGAACAAAGGCTACATAAATTCAAAGGAAAGGAATCAAAAGCAAAAGGAGAAGTCAAACAACGTTCCACCTATATCTCAAGTACCTGAACAAGTGCAACAGGTGCAAGTTATATCTCAAGTATTAGAACAAGTGCAACAGGTGTCTCTGATTCCACCTCTCTTGCAGCACCAGTAGAAGAGCAAGTGCGACAATAATTTCTAAACTCCACCATTCGTGCATCACAACCCACAGTTGAACAAGTGCAGCAGGATCAGTCACAACTTCCTAATTTACAAGCAAATGAACAATCTAGAGCAGGCAAGAATATATATATTTTAGTTCATACTAGTTCAAAAATTGTCTGCATTTTAGTAATTTTGTTGTTGATATTATTGTAGGCCCTTCAACTAATAAAAGAAAAAGAGACGCTACACAAATGCAAGCAGTACATAGACGGACTGACCGTCAACTGATAGTGCTAAATGAGTTGAACCTGCCTATTGGTCTAGCTAAAGCAGTGGTCACTGAATTTTCCAGCTTTCTTGGCACATTGGCAAGGAATGGAACATTTTGTCCTCTTAATCTCACTTGGTCAAAGTTGAAGACATACGATGAAATGTGGAGCTATATTCAGGATTAACACTTGATCCTAATATACTAGGATTCAATGTTCATTCATCAGGAGAAGAGTTTGCTAATCAACAAGGAAACCGTCCATCTGTTGGTAGTAACAATCTGTTGGTAGAACTTCTCTTGCTTTTGGTGTGTGTCTGCTGCTGATTAGCTGGTGGAAGTTTGTTATTAGTAGTTTGGTATTGTGGCCTGATATTATTATTAGTTTGGTATTGTATCCTGAAAGAATATAAAGATGATTCCGTTTCAAAAGGGTAGATGCTATGATGTACATATCAAATTTTGATTCTGAGGTTGACTACCTCAAAAAGTGATTTGAAACTCTAGAGGTAAATATTTCAAATGTTGAACTGCGTGCTAACTGGATCAGATGTGAAGTTGCAGTTTTCTCTTATTTATTGATATCATAGAATTAGATGTCTTCACCAGAAAGATTGTTCTTCAATAAAGAGATCCAAAAAACACTAAGCTTATCGATCAATATAACCAATCCCAGGATTGGACCTTTAGGCTAATATCAGCTAACCAACATAGTGAAAGCAGGTTTACCGAAAAACCTAGTTAACTTTTTGGTGGCCCTTTAACTTTCCAGCTCTGTACCAGCAAGAGCACCTGAAGACATGTATAAAAAAATGGGATAATTTTCCTGGTTTATAGTTTGTGTTTTTTAGTAAGTTTGGGAAATAAATGTTGTGACTTTTAAATGTAGACTTGTTGCTTAAGCTTACTGTTTTGTTCAGTTTTAATAAAATGTTGTTGGATGCTGAGAGTGCAGCAATATGGTAATTGGAAATGACAATGGTTGACTATAATATTCTTTTTTGTTTTTATTTGTGGATGTGTGTTATTTGCGTTTAATAGTACGTTATAATTGGATCAGGTTAGCTTAGTTTGTGTGGTGAGTATGATGTTTGTGGTCAGACTTGTTAAGTGTGTGATTAAGTTCAATTAATCAACTATGCCTCAATCCCAACCTGGTTGGGTGTCTGCTGTCCTGCTGCTTTTTGTGGCAAAAAAAAAAAACTTACAGACTAAACTAGGCAAGAGAACTACTTTGAGAGGGATGAATCATGCTTTCTTAAGGTTCATTCTAATTCTATAGATATAGAGGTTTGGATGAATCTAAAGATTTCTTGGAAGAGCATTGTTCTTTAAGTTATATTATCTCACATTTGGATGTTAGTATTTCTTTCTAATCATGATTGATTGATTTGTCTCTTCACTAGCTAACTTATATGTGGTTTATGTACTTATTTTATTATGGAATAGTCCTTTTTATGTTGTCATTTAAGTGGTAATTTATATTATTTGTTCTCTATTTATAGGTGTCCAATATGAAGAAAGAGTTGAAGAAAATGATGAAGACATTGACCATACTTGAGAAGATTTTTGGGTTGTGGATAAATGCTCTAAAATCAATAGTTTTATGTTGAATTTTTTTAAACTTATCACGACTTGAACTTGCTAGTATGTAAAAACTTAACTAGTCATTTCGACTTGATTACATTTTACTTTTGGATTTAAATTACTAGCGTGTTGCATATTTTGAATTATGAGATTATTAATGAATGATTTTGTTGTGTGATGTGTATATATTGTGTTATAGTTTATTATGTATATAAATAAAAATTTACATTAATACGACTATTTATATAAATCGTTTTAATTTAATAACTGAAGCGTCGCAATAGATGCTATTGCAACGGTTTAATGTCATTGCAATAGAATCTATTGCAACGGTTCGTAACCGTTGCAATAGATGAAAATAGACGTCCCAACAAGTGATGAAATAGTTGGAATAGGTAGGCAAAAAGCGTTGCAATAGAGTAACAAAGGCGTCACGATAGCATCTATTGCGACGGTTCGTAACCGTTGCAATAACATCTATTGCGACAGTTCTTACCCGTTGCTGTAGCATCTATTGCGACGGTTCTTACCCGTTGTTGTAGAATCTATTGCGACGGTTCTTACAACGGGTAAGAACCGTCGCAATAGATGAAAATAGGCGTCTCAATAAGTCAAAAAATAACCGTCGCAATAGGTCTATCTATGACAATGATTGTAGGAGACCGTCACTATAGCTCTACCTATGGCAACGATTTGTACAACCGTCGCAAAAACCGTTGCCATAGACCTATTGCAACGCCCACCTATGGGACGCTTGCTGAAGCGTTGCGATAGGTTTATGGCAATGGTTATTTGGCCTATTGTGACGGTTTTGCAACCTTCACCATAGATCTAATTTCTGGTAGTGTATAAATATATGAAAATTTTCAAAAATCTAATTTAGTTAGTGAAGTATAACATATGGTAATGTATCTGATATTATTATGAGATTTTATGTAATATTATAAAGTTCAAGGAGAATGAGTAATTAGCTTTTATAGTGATGAAATTTATATAAGTTATTCAAAATTTAATTGGCAATTAGTAGGTAAAAATATTGAAGTTGGTTAGCACCCATATCTTAATCTTCTAACTCACGTTCTCACTTCTTATCCCCCATTTCCCTTGCATGGCCTCACAACGTCACGCTCAAGGCCGAGCCACAGTTTATTGACGATGGTCAAACAAATATCCTTTGTCGAATAATTACATTATGTGTATTCATAAAATAATATTTTATATGGTTAAATGTTATGTTTTGAATACCCTTGAAATAAATGGGGTTGTAGCTCATCGGCTTTAGCTGTTTAGATAAAGGCAGCATGTAGTGCACCAAAGTTTGAACACACCTTTGTATAATTTCTGCCTCCGCCACTGCTCACACGTGGACACATGCACACAATTAAATATAGGACATTACATGTATCAGTATGAAGTAATTCAAGTTGTTTCCTCGAAACACTAAGTAAAATTTAGATAGAAAGGAGAGAGGGCACAGATTAGGCTTAGCTATAAGTGATCATAATTTTGAGCCTAACGTGTATTTAGTGGTATTAGGTACATAATTAAGTCAAAGTTGGGGCATTTAAATTTATGATGACCACACGTTATCTTCTGTCGTTATAATCGTCAAGAAATAAGATACATGAAAATCAAAATAAAAATTTATCAGAGACTGCCAAACACCAAATTTTGCATCGATTGAAATGAATAAAATTGCATTATTGAAGGAAGACCTGGTTGTTTACCCATTGGATACCACAAACAAGATAAAGAACTTGCCAGGGTATTCACACACACCAAATTATATTAGTATTAGTAGTTTGTATGGTTAAGTGAGAAGACTGTATGTGCAAATATATATATCATTTGTTTACACAGTTGGCAGAAACATTGGACGCGGGTAAACTTCAACTTTTAGGACTCATTTGTTTTACACTTAATGGAGGTCTGAATCTGAATAGTTCAGATTTCAATTCATTAAGTGCATTTATTTTTTATTAAGATTTTAGCTCTAGGTATTAATCATTAGATCCAGAATCAAGTTTTAATAGGTCTGAAAAAGTATTTTGGTGTTTGATAATATTCGCCGCCACTCTATTCATATTCATCAGTCACCACCTCTGCCACTGCTATCATTGTCAACCACCACTCACCAGCACCAACTAAGCCACCTCCACCATCACAACCACCATCGACAACAAATATTGCCACTAACCACTATTATCAACCGCTACCTCATCTACTGTCTCTATTATTCTAATTATATTTAATGCCACCACCGCTGTCAACACCATCACCATCATCAACCACTACCGGCCAATCCTTACTATCAACCAACTCATCTATCACAACTAGCACCACCACCAACTACCACTAATACATCACAACTTCTGCACATTCTTCAGCGGCCACCACCATTGTCACTAGTAACGTCACCTCTACCATCACTTCAATCACTATCATCGCTACAATTTATCTCTACTAACAACCATCTCTACCATCACAACTAACAATATCTCCAACTAGCATCAAAACATTGAACCATTATTCATTCATTTTTCAACCATCACAATCAACAACTCCGGCTACTAACATCAAGCAACGTCACATCACAACCACCACCACCACTATCAATCGCCACCATCATAATAGTCACTACAATACCAACCATCACAACTATCATGACTAATATAGAAATTAACTAATCCCACCACACGTATTAGGAACCTGGTCTCGGATTTTGCAGTAAACAACAAATAGTAAAATAAAGTACAACACAAATTTACCGTGGAAAATTCCTTGCTTAAGGGAATAAAAAACTACGACCTACATTGCGTAGGATTTCACCACAAATATTCACTAATTTCAAAGAGCTTTGTTCAAGATAACAACCCCGAAATCCTAGAACCTAACTCTTAACTCACAACTCCACAGTTTACTCCAACTGTTCTACCCACTATATGAGCGCTCCAAGAAGTCAAACCCGCTTCCTGTTACAACACCTTACAAACAAGAAGTCAAACCCGCTTCTTGTTACAACACCCCACAAATAAGAAGCCAAACTCGCTTCTTATTATTCACACTCACAACTAAATAACAATAATAGAAAAGATTACAAATTAGAATCTATCCTATTACAGACTCGAAATTCATTAATTTACTCCAACTGATGAACTCAACAACGACTACTAACTCTAGTCTTAAACTTCTCACACTTTAGTATTCAGTTGTGCAAACTCGAACAGAAACTGTGAACCAGATTTCTGTTTTGCTTGATGAACTCCTGTAGTTTTTGCTCCGATAGCTATTGCTCTGAAGATGATTAATTTTGTGGATATGCAATAAGTGCGACTCTCAATGATCTTCTTGCCATATATATGCTGAAGATTTGTCATGCCCTAAAATATCACAGAATTGGACTCCTTCTTCAAATGGAACTTGGTTTCCTGTGAGGAAATATGTAACTCCTTTCCTTATAATGAGATTGTATCATATAAGAAAACTTTGACTACTCTTTAGACTCCATTTCTTTTTTTTATTTCTTTCCTTCTTTGCTCTTAATTTCTTTTCTTATTTGCTCCATTCTTTCCTTCTTGTGCTTTTATTTATTTTCTTCTTTATTTCGTGGCATCAATCTTTCTTATTAGTCCTTGATTTCCTTGTATAGTCACGTCACCTATTGTGGGACCTGGTTCACATGATACCACATTCACGTCACTTATTCTGGGACCTGGTTCACATGATACAACATACAAGAGACAACAAGTAGTGAACTGGGTTCGTATTTGTCAATCATCAAAACTACAAACACGTGCTCCTTCTTTCCAACAACTAACATTACTAATAACTAACATCAATCGTTGTTACCACAACCACCATTATAAACCATCTTCACTATTACTAACAAACATAAATATTTTTTTACAATCAAATAATAATTTTGTTGCATTAAATTACATACTTTTCTGATATATAATTAATATTTTATTTGAATTATATTTTTTATTTTATTATGTATACAAATAATTTTTTTTTGTATATTCAGATGTTGAAAAACAAATAGTCGTAATCATTCGGTTTTCAGATTTAGAGATAACATCTTAATTAGACGTGCATTCTGATTCAGACGTCTGAATCTTAAAAAAAAATAAATGCAGCCGTTAGACTAGAAAGCAGTATGGTACTGATCATATTATTTGAGGGGAAAATATAATTAATTAATCAGTGCCTTATCAACTGATATTTCCTCCGAAGCTTTTGATCCATTTTACTTTTATATTTTTTTTTGGGTAATTAACATTTTATTAACCACCAAGTGCATACTTACAAAACCAGGGGAGATTAATATTAACTAAAAGGATAATTTAATCAAAAGAATAATGCTGCTTTTACTTTGCCAAATCAATTTCCCTTGCTGCTTGCACAACACCTCGCTTCTTGTATGATACATTTTTTATGATATATAACATACGCATCATTTTGTACCAAAGGAAAAACAAAAATAAATCTAAAAAAATTAATTAATTGTATGTTGATTCTTCTAACACTAGCTATTTTTAATCAATTTATTTTTAATATACATGAACAGAAAAATGAATAGGAGGAATTATATTTTGCTACAATTTTTGGCTTGCTTCAAATATTTGTATAATAGTTACAGTTGGAAAGAAATCGCTAGGGAATGGGGAGGAGTTTGGTTGCAAGAAAAATATGGATAAGAAAAACCTATGATGCGTTCTCACTTATCACTTCAATCAATCAGTATTCACTGTTGGATTCGTAGAAATGTGAATGGAAAATGGAGAAAAAATGATGGAGAAGAAGAGACACCAATTTAAAAAGTGTACTCCCAAAATTGAAAAGTTCACTAATTCTTCAACATTGGTGGGAGAAAGGAACTTTGGAGTGTTTATAACGATAAACACTTACTCCACATGGTAAGTGAGGCAAGAAATAAGAGATGTCTCGTGCCGTCGTCGTCGCTCGCTCGGCTTCGAATTTGGATTTGATGATCGATCGATGAGATCTATCTTTTTGAAAAAAATTTATTTAAATTTCGAAAATACCAACAGTAACGCAGTAAATGTTTTCTGTGTTTAATACTCCATTTATATGATTTCAGTTTCATTACGAAAGCATGCATGCAGAAGCTATTTCGAACAGATGCTTCAGATAAAGTTTCGAACTGATGCAATTTTTCACTGAAATGGTGCACAGTTTCAAAACTGAACTGATGCACTGCTTCAGACTGATGCATTGTTTCAATGAACTGACACACTTATTCACGAAATGGCATGCCTGTTCAAAACAGTCACAATGTTTAGACGAATAGACATGAATTTTCAGAAAAGGTTACACCTTTTAGATGAACCTTTGCCACTTTTCAAAAGAGGCATCTTGTGGCTATAAAAACCTGGTTTCATTCACAGGTTTGCATACGAAATTTTCAGATTAAAAACTCTCTTCTTGTCTCAAAAATATTCTGTGTGATCACTCAAAATGTTCTGTGAGTTCGAAGAAATTCCAACCGTTTGAGGTACCGCTACTGTTGGTCTGGTTAGCCATTTTATCCTGAGAGGAAAAATTCCACAACCTCGGATACAGTGAGAGGGATTATTTCCTTAAGAAAAATCCGTGAATTCGGACGACTTGGCTATTTTCTGTTTTATCTTAATTTGCAAAATAAAATACACCTCTTGGAAAGGTCATTGTGATCTTGTGTTGAGGGTATTTGATATACTTCATTGTGTTCTTGTTTATACTTGAACTCAAGTTGAAGTTAGTGTTGTAAGATACAGATTCTACATACCCGACTATATTGTGGGAAATAACATTGACATCATAAATTTATTTGCAAAATTGATACTGAAAAGTTTATGAATTAGAAAAAATGAAAAGTTTATGAATTTGTTCTTTTATTATTGAGTACAATTTATTTCAAACTGTAATTTGAGACAAGATATACTCTCTATTCACTTTACTTATCCAATGTATCAAAAATAAATTATCATTTTTATGTGTAATCTTCGACATATAGAGAGGAAGATAATTTCTTTTCTTTTTAGCCTTTGTATTCACTGTTCATTCCGAATTATTTTTCATGTATGGTAAATAGCGTATAACAATTAAGATAGATATAATGATAAAGTATATATATCATTTATCATTTGTCAAGAAAAGTGCAAAATTTATTATGGACAAATAAAAGTGAACAGAAAAACTAATTAAGTATGTCTAATATGCCATTTCTAGTCAGTTAAATTTTTAGATTAAGGGGTCGTTTGGTAGGCCGTATTAAGAGAAATAGTCCATGTATTAAGTTTGGTATTAATTAATACTATATTTGATAGGATTTTGAACCAATGTATTACTAATACCATGTATTAGTTATACACCCTACATGGTATTATCGGGTGTATTACTAATACATCACATATGGTGGTATTAGTAATACATGGGTTTCAATTCCATGAGATTAGTATGTATAAAGACAAGAATATTCCTCAAATTCTTTTAAATATTTTTTTATTTTCTTAATTTTATTTTTTATATTTGTACTAATAAATTTATTCAAATAAATTAGTTTACAAATTTTATTATTATTTATAAAAATGTCCTCAAATTTCTTTAATTTTTTTCTAAATCTTTTTCAATTTATTCAATATGAGTTACTTATTTTCAATTTATCAAAATAATAATATCCCTCCAAATAATTTTAGTTATAAAAGAAACTACTCCATTAACTAAAAAAATATTTATTGGTCAAAATTCGAAAACAAATTGCATACAAGCTTTAATTTTGTAAATAGGATATCCATAAATAAAAATAATTTTTCTACTTAATTTTAACACTCTATAGAATAGAATCTTATTTTAATAATGATTTTATTGTCTCATCCAAAAGTTATACGTACCTCCCTCCAACTTAAAAACAACACAAAGTGAGAACAACAAGCAAATGATGAACAAACAAAGAAAAGATAATAAAAAAATAATTTTTGTAAGTGAATGATTAAAACTTAAAAATTCTAACGTAAATAATTTGTTATATTGTTAACTTTTTTTACTTTAAAAAAAGAATAATAAACTTTTGCAAAAAAAAAAAAATACACAAAGTTATAATATATCGAGGGTATTTTTGTAAACAAACAATATTCTTTTTAAAATATAACAATACATATTACTTTTAATACATAAAACCAAACACTGTATAAAAAACAATTTCAGTATTACTAATCACAGTATTACTAATCTCTGCACCACTAATCCAGTATTACTAATATAACATATTCAGTATTATCTTATACACTCTACCAAACGAGTCCTAAATGATCATACTTTTTCTCTTATTAGAGATAGTCCATTTGTTCCCTTTTTTCATTGAGTTAATAACTCAAATGATCACTCAACTTATGACTTTTTTCTCAGAAACTCACTTAACTTTGTTTCTTACTTCAAAAGTCACTCAACTAATGGTTCTTTCTCAGAAAGTCACTCAACTTTGATTTTTACTTTAAAAGTTAGTTAAGGTGTTTCACTTACAAAGTCACTCAACCAATTTAATTAATTTTTTCATTAAAATTTGCTTACATGAAATTTTATTTAAAATCAAAATTCTAAAAAAAAAATCATTTGAACCATATAATGATATATTCTCATGTTTACTTTACATTTAATCCTCTAAAAATTTAAAATATCCTAAATAGTTTATATCTATTCACTTATAATGTTAATATTAATTTTTAAGATTTTCAGAATCATATTCATTTAACTAATTAGATTTAATTAACTTTCTATGTCACTTATTTACTGAATGGATTTTTCTATCATAATGCAATTTTTTATACTACCACTTGCATAATATACACATGCATCAAATAAATACAGTGAAGTTTATTCCCAATAAGTTGATAAAAGCAAACGTTAAAGATTTTAAACTAAAATGATATGACACAAAACATTAGCAAATGTTATTAAACATTGTAATATTATAATATATACACTGCAACGAGGTAAAATTAGCAGCAAAAATTGTACAATCAAATAATTGTGATTTGAGGATATTAATTGATGATCTGTATGACTATATATACTTTCAATTACAGAGTAATCACAAAAAAAAGTCGTAAAACCAAAATTTAAGAAATAAAAAAAATATTTATTTAAACCATTTAAATGAAATTTAGATATGGACGGGTCATTAAATTGATTGTTTAAATGAAAATCTTTTTTATTTCTTAATTTTTTTGTGTTAAACAAAATTACATTTTAGCAAATTATAATTAAAAAAATTTAATTAAATAGAATGAGTGACTTTGTAAGTAAGACACTCATAGTTGAGTGACTTTGTAAGTAAAAATTATAAGTTGAGTGACCATTTGGGTTATTAACTCCTTTTTTATTTGTCCCTCCCACATGTATTTTGCACTTTCTTTGAAAAAAAAATAATTAGGCATTTATTTTACTAAATTTGTTTTATTTACTATATACTGAGAATTTAAATTTGACTATATAAAATAAGTACTTTAATAAGTTTGAGAAATGCTTACTTAATAAAACAAATTAAAAAAATAAATAATTTTATTAGATAAATAAAAAAATATTTTAATATATTGAACAAGTAAAAAATAAATTAAGAGTACATATTAGCATAACAGAGTTTGTCAATGTTGAATTGACTCAAATTTACGAACAATTTCAAAATTCAACAACTAAAATTGTGTGTAGTCAACTCTGAATGCAATATTTCCTCCCTAAGTTGCATCATATTTTGGACAATATAGTCCTTTTCTCGCGGATGATAGGTACTTTCTGTTTTTCAAGACTTAAATTAGGTAAACTTTGACTAAATATTTACTATTTCTCTATTTATTTTTATTTATTATATTTGTTTGAGTTTAGATGAAAATAACAATTGACATGACTTTTTTACCAACTATTTTTAATAATTGATGTTTAATATTACTCCCTACATTTCGTTTTAATTGACATTCTTTCTAAAAATATTTCTTTCAATTTAGTTATTTCTTTGATGAAATTAAGAAGGTTTTATTATATTTCTTCAATACTATCCTTATCATTAAATGACTAAATAAAATGTATATATTCAGATTTATCTTTTCAAAGTATAATTAATAAGATTAATTTGATAAAATAAATCCCTAATAAATATTTTATTAAGAAGAATGCGAAATTAATAAAGATCAACTATTTTAAAATAAAGAAAATAAATCTTGAAAAATAATTTAAAAAATCATTCTTTTTAAGCAAAATTGTGTTGATGAAATTTGTCATAAACTTTTCAGATCCATCAGAATTTGTGAACAATTTTTCCAATGTTACGTCACAATTAGTGCAAAAGTCTTGATGATTCACCAAGAAATGTGATAAGTTCATCCATTAGAAATTCTTGATGGTCCATAAGAATTCATGAATAATAGTATTTGCAATAAATTTTAATTTGATGAAAAATAAATTATAATTATAAATAAAATATGAAGAAACAGAGATTTTGTCGATAAATATTTGTAAGTATAATTTTCTTCCTCTCTTAATTATTTTCATTATTCAAGAATCATTAATAGTGTATTTCTCGAATATATAATGATTTGAATCTTCTTGCAATGTATTTGATCGTTGTAAATGTCATACAATGACTTTACAAAGATGACATTTGATATGTTGATCTCTTCATAAATAACCCAAGCGTTCATGGGACTTTGAGAACTAGATGATCTCTTGGTGAATAACCAACAGTTTACGGGAAATTCGAAATGTTCTGATTTGGAGAATAAAAAATTAATGCTAAGCATAAACATGAAAAAAATAATTATCTTTTCTTGATATGTTAAAAGTGATAAGTAAAAGTGAAAATTTATTTTTAAAATAGTAGACAAAAAATGAATGAAAAAAATATTTTTTAATCATATTCACATGAGAAAAATTGCAAGTTATAACACTTTTATATAAATTTTAAATATCACAACAATTTTACTCAGTTAAACCACAAATATAATATAAATCTCATAGGTCAAAAGGTGATTAGTTGAACATTTTTCGTCAGAAAATTATAATATGTATGTAAGTTGTACTTTTTCGACAACTGATGAATATCAATACATGAGCACCTTTGGGATTCGTTTTATTAGGAAACAAGTTATCCTGAGATCAATTATCTAGAAATTAATTATTTTGAAATTATTATTCCATCCTCAATAAAGAATAAAAATAACACTACTACTTTTTCAAATACCTAATTTTGAAATAAGTCAAGGATAATATTTAGAAAAATACCTGAATTTTGTCTGAATTTGTAGTTGAGCATACTGAACTTTGCAGGTGTCCTATTACTCCTACAAATCAAATTTCAAATAATTTCAGTGAATCAATTCCAAATTCCAAGCGGAATGGAGATGCAGGAAATTGATAGCAAAGTTCCGATGAAAAGCTCAAAATTTCGGCGACTTGCAAGGTTCCGATGAAATCGCAAATTCTCAATGCAAATTGGGGATGCAGGGAAACAAGTGAAACCCAAGTAAAAGTTGATTTTCAGATTTGTAATAATGATTTGAAAATGATATAATATTATTTTCAAACATCCCGTTGGTAAATTTCAAGTCTGTTAGCAATGGAATTTTTCAATAGACACTTTGCTTTATCAAGTGTGGTGATCTCAACAATTTAGAAAAAGTTATTTCTTCAAAACGAATTTGAGTTTTTATTTCAACTATTCTTTACCTTCTACAATAAACTCAATATCAAAAATGGTCCAAAACCATCTCAAAACTCACCAAAATCGCTTCAAATTTTGGATGTGAACTCAAAATGTTCTCGATCTTTCAATATACTACACACTCCTGTTTACAGAAAATCAAAATTCAAACTCAAGCTTTTACAACAAGCTTTAATGGAGGACGTGGAGTTTACTCAGCTTTTTCATCTTGTTTTAAACCTTAATCTTCAGTTTTCTGTACATTAGCAATTCGGAAACACTTTTTGTATGCCTAAAATCTGAAAACTCAAACTCACACTCCAAATCGGATGAGATACTCAAGTTTTATGTTTATGGACTCTTATTCTTCATGTTTGAGGGGCTATTTGACCCAAAAAAAAAAAAGATTTTTAACGATTTTTTAATACTTTATAGGACCCCGCAAAATTTAGTATTCTCAACAGTAAATTCAGATAAAGTTCAGGTATTCATTTGAGTATTATCCCAGTAAGTTATTCTTAATTTTATCTCTATCAAACACAAAATTAACTCATTTTAAATTTAATCTCAAAATAAGTTATTCCTTGTCCCTTCCCACCAACGAATCCTTAATTAAGTTTGGAGGATTACTACGTGGAAAAGTGTATGTTCAAATTACTGGATAGTCACATGTTTGATCGTCACCTAAATAACTAACTTTGCGTATTATCCTACATTTTTTGTTAGAACAAATTTGTTAATAGTAGAGGCATGGTTAAAATTACTGGTTTTACTTAGGCCCGTTTGGCCATGAAAATTTTTTCCTTTTTTCCGGAATATTTTTTCGGAGTTGGAAATTGTAGTGTTTGGTCATGAAAATTCGAAAAATAATTTCGAAAAACTTGTCTAAAAAGGAAAAACAGGTTTTTTGTGTTTTCACAATTTTTCAACTTCAATTCCAACTTTTATTATTATTACATATAACCCCAACCTTTTAAATTTTTACATAAAACTCTTCTTATAACATTACTTTTTCAATATTACATATATAACAGTTTTAAAAAATAAGATAATTATAATTTCAAACTTAATGCTATCCTAATTAATAGATATCTCTTTTACTCTCTCCTTATTATTTTTCTCCCTTATTTAATTTTTTTCCTTATTTAAGACATTATTTTACTGCTAATGATCCTAATTACTATAATATAATAATAATAATTAATAATTTTTTTGTTGTGATACGGTTGTTTAAGGAATTATAGTCATGTAATTAATAATGGATAATCGTTTTCTATATTTATGGAATTAATAAAATTGTAGCAGATTAGTTTACCAATGCCACAAATTATTCTCATTTTTAATTTGATTATATATATTATATTGTGTACATCTTAATTATACTATTCAAATATAAATAGTTTATACCATATATATGCAAAAAATATAAATTGGTGATACATATTTTTCATAAAAATATATGTCCAATTTAACAAATTTATACCTTAAACTGCAACTGCTACCTTTATATACCATAAATCTTGGTATCTTTATACACAAAGTATTATATTTATACCCATAAATATATAAAGTATTATATTTATAACATAAATATACAAAGTATGTTATATATAAAGTTTATACCATGTATATACCACATACACACATATATAAATATACAAAGTATTAAGAAACATACTAAGCATATTTATAACATAAGTATACAAAGTATGTTATATATGAAGTTTATACCATGTATATGCCAGATACACACATATATAAATATACAAAATATAAAGAAATATACTAAGCACATTTATATATCTATGGTATATGGTATAATATATCATAAATATGCAAAGTATGTTTTACATAGAAATAATTTATTCACACACAGTAAAATCTTTCATGTATAAGAAAATTAAGAAAATAAATTAGCGTCACCCTAAAATTTAATAACAACTCACCATTTCCTATTTTTTAGGAACGGAAAATAAAAGAAATAAATTAAATAAATTCCTAAAAAAATAAATTTGTTTGAAAGATAATATTTGTTATCTAAAACATAGGAAGCAGTGATCTGTTAATATAACATCCATATCTAAATTTTTCAAATATGAGAAAACGATTATTTATGTAAATATTATAAATGTCATAATTGAGATTCATTAAATATGACCATGTATATGTGATTATTTTTATAAAAGTGACTAATTGTGTTCTTTTTTCGTTAGTAGGTAAATTTTAGTTGGGTGATTTTGATAGTTTGTAAAAGTTGGGGCATAAAATCATATTTAAAAAAGTTTTTTCAAAAGTGAAAAAAATATGTTAAAAAAAAACATGGCCAAACACAACTCCAACTCTAAATTCAACTTCAATTTCAACTCCAACTCTAAAATTTTTTAATTCTCATGGCCAAACCACTACTTATACTGTTTATTTATAGTAGAGACATGATTCCTCCATTGAAATTCCATTTTTCCTTGTAAAGTAAGATATTTCTATCAACTCTAATTTTAGTTTGTACTGGTTTTGTTTATTTTCCCAATAATTGTGAGAGTGTTTTGGAAGATATACTTTTTTTTGTCTTGTTGATGTAATTATGACACGTGTGAGGCATACCATGCTTTTTCTGTTATTTTTACTTCTTCATTATATCAAAAATAAATTTTTATTTTTATTTGTCCACATTAATATATCACAATTCAAAAGAAGGATAATTTTATCTTTTTCTATTTTAGCCTTAGCATTAACTGCTTATTTTAAATTATTTTCAAATTCATTACAAAAAAAGTACGAATATACCCCCTAAACTTTGATAAATGGTACAGATATATTTTTCATCATATTTTAGATACAAATATATCCTTGCCGTTAATAAAAAAATATATATATACCCCTAAACTTTGATAATGATACAAATATTTCCTCTGTCATACTTTAGATACAAATATACCCTTGAACTTTGATAAATGTTACAGATATACTCTTGGTCATATTTTATGTACAAATCTATCCTAGTCGTCAATGAAAAGGTACATATATATATATATATATATATATATATATATATATATATATATATATCCTTTTTGCTAATGATATGACACATGTCACAATCTTGTTCATTTGACCTTTTTCAATTAAATTTATCCTAACTCCACCCCAAAATAATTCTAATTTAACTCATAATTCAATCCAAATAATAACCCCAACCCCATTCGATCTAATAGAAAGAGAAAGAAAGAGTGAATATGCGTGAATAAGGATGTGTCTTGAAGGTTCTATGAGATGGGGTCGAATTTGGATTATTATTTGAATCAGTTTGTGTGTTAAAATTAAAATTATTTTGGAATAGAATGGGGATAAATTAAATTAAAGAAGGACAAATAAACAAGACTGTGATACGTGTCCTGCCGTTAGTGAGAAAAGTATATATGTACCTTTTCATTAACGACAAGGGTAGAATTTTTACCCAAAGTATGACGGAAGGTATATCTGTTTCATTTATCAAAGTTCAGGGGCATCTATCTACCTTTCCATCAACGGCAAAGATATATTTATACCTAAAGTATGGTGAAATGTCTATCTGTATCATTTGTTAAGGTTCAGGAATATATATGTACCTTTTAATTAGCGGTAAGAGTATATTTATACCTAAAATATGACGAAAGGTATATCCATATCATTTACTCCTATTAAAGTACACGAGTATATTCATAACTTTTCCGAATTTATTAAAAAAATATACCACAATTAATATGAATATCATGATAAAATATAAACTTCATTTATCATTCTTTAGGAAAAGTTCATAGTCCATTGCTGACAAGTTAATATGAACAGACGGAGAAATTAATTACTACCTATATTCATTTTTACTCGTCCAGTATTTCAAAAAAATAAATATATATTTTTTTAATATTTTAAAAATATATTTTTATTTTTACTTATCTTTTAACATACATATAAAAAAACACGTTTTTTTTTTCTTTTTTGTTCTCTATTTTCGTTGATAGTGACAAGTGACATTGCAATGAGAACATACAACGAAAAATACAAATAATTCAAATCTAAAAACTTATTCTCTCTTAAATTCTAATCAAATTTGTAAATTTTCCAGTTCATTAAGGAATTTCAAAATGAGTAAAAGTTAAATATTGTTTGTTAGATTAAGACTCTTCATAGTGCCCAATAATTTAAAACTCAATGCCGTTTAAAATACAACGAGACAATCACAGTGATGGAGTCAAAAATTTTGTCTAGGATGTTCAAGGTTTAAAAGGGTGAATAATTTTTTTAGGTAAATGAATGCTCAAAATATATATTATTTTAGTCATGAGTGGGTGCACCCACTTGGCTTGGATGCCTGCATAATTGTTTCTACTAAAAATTTGTTCTATACTTTTTTTCGAGTAGTAATCAAACAATAGATAAGAAAAAAAAAATCTAGAGTGTTTTTGGTGTGGAGGAAATATTTGAGAAAAATATTTTTGTATTTTTTCATGTTTGATTGATCAAAATATTTTCTCTAAAAAATCAAGCTCTTTAAAAATGAGGAAATTTACTCTTCTAATGAAGTAGAAAAAATAAATTTCATAAGTAACTAAATCATATTAACACTTACATATAAAACAAATCTATTACATAAATCACTACTAACAATAAAAACAATTTTAGCTACTAGTGGAACTATATAAAAATAAATAAAACATATCAAAAGATAATAACAAAGAAATATGAAACATAAAAGAAAATCTAAAAATAAGCTAAAAATAAATAGCCGTAGTTGATTTTTTTTTCTTTTATGTTGACTGATTTATGCTGTAAAACTTAGAAATGAGAAGGTCTCAACAATTCACGTGGCTGTCAGCCTTGTCATATTTAAAATCAACTCAAAAGAATAAAAGTGAAAAACACAAAGAGAAAAAGATGTTGAAAGCGGGGTTCGAACAATAAAATTACGAACTGTAAATGAACACCCTTACCGCTGGACTACCATGCTCAATACGTGAAATGGTTGTTGTTCATTTGTCATTATATCCACCTATTACTGAATATTTTATTTGTATACACGATTTAATTTTTTGATAAGGGTGTTCAATTGACCACCCTTACTTGACTATAGCTCTGCCCATGGACAATCATTATAGAGATAACTGATTTTATTTTACTTTTTTAGACTCTTATTTATCTACTTTTGTATTTAGTTTAGTGATTTTTAAAATTTAATATTTTTCACAATGATTGTATCCTAGTCAGTTTGAGTGCACCTTCATATTTACTATAATCTTAACATGCTCACAAGAGTAATAATATTTGCATAGATAATATTTTGAAATCAGGATAGTGTACTAATTATGTAGCAATACTTTCCATCGAAATTTTTATTCAACTTGTATAAATTTATATTTGCTAGAAGGCTGTGCTCCCCGATAGAAAAAAACACTCATATTATTAATATTAGAGCAATAATTTTCCTATTGGAATTTTATATTTACTTGTAAACTGAAATTTTTCTAGTAAAAATGCTATTCTTGTATATTTTATTAATATTTATGCGACTGTTTTGAAGACGTTTTTGCTTCATGTCTTTCGAATTAAATGTGAGATTTTTGCTTTTTTGTTATGTTACACTTATTTTTAAATTTAGCTAAAAATAATGTAATTTGTTTTAAAAAATGTCGCATTCATTCATAAAAATAATATTTACTTTTTTCCTTTAACACCCTTTGCATAGTTTTGACTACATCACGGAAGATAAGCATGCGATAACAGTAACACAAACACGAGGTTAAAATGTCATAATAAAAGGAAGTTTAATTATAGTATGTAAAATTTTAGTGTCCTAATAATTAGAACATTCTCACCACATCTCCAAATTTTGAAACTTTGATTGCTGAAACGATATTGCAATCATGTCAAGATCCGTTACCTCATCTTTTAATGTGTGTGTGTATATATGTATGACATTAATTTTTTTATACTCAATAATTTATTAGTTTAACTAAAGGAGTACTATTATACATAACAAAATTATACAAGATACATCACACAATGTATTAATATAGCATAAAAACAATATTAGCTGACTTTATACTACACGAGCAGATGCAATGGACTTGTCAACAAGAGGTCAAGAAGCAAAAACCATCGACACGTTTTGCTCCCTATTATTTTTAAATACACCTAATACAGCATGATTTAGGAAAAAAAAATATTTTGGTCGCTATTTTTTCCATTGATTGGATATTATATAGATTACAAGATGCCATTATTTATTAACTAAAGCTGCTAATTAAAATATTGAGTAAAAAGTACTCGTCAATTCCAAAAAGAGGTTAGACATGTCCGTAAAATGTATTGAGCTACTAAATAAGGAAGTTTTTTTTTTTTTTTTTTGAACGGAAGTTAATGATCCTTTCAAATACTACTTAATTAATTGAGTCAAGATGGGCTAAATAATGAAAAGATTTCCTAAACATCGGTATTTGTGTCCAAGTTAGTGAAGAGTAACGAAATTTTGCTTAATCATGCATGGTAATTAGTATTTTGATTTAAAAATTATAGCAGATAGCAAGAGTTTGCTTAAAAGTAGTAAAAGTACATTGTACTTGTGTGCATTGTAAATTGTAGTAGTGAAATACGCGGTATTTTACACACATAAATAATGTATCAGTGTGTATACGTCTGATATCTCCATTCTCCACCCATTGCATCCACGAGAATCATAAGTATATCGTGTTTATTTGCTATATAAATAACCCCAAAATAGCACTATATGTCATGAAGTTTTTAGAAGTGCCATAATAAATGATGGTTTGTAGGCTGAGTTCCTCACGTAATTTTTTCTAAGATAACAGGTCATATATAGCCCGATTCTTTTCTTATGATTTTTCAATTACCAGACATGGCTTATAATTTATTTATTTATTATGGTTATTAGGGATGGGCATAAATACCGAAAATAGATATATCGAATAGAACCAAATTATTTTATTTTTTCGGTTTTGATTTTTTGCTTTTTCGGTTCGGATTTCATAAATTCGTTATTTCGATTCGGTTTATGTTTTTTAGGTTAACGTAATTCGATTTTTCAGTTTAAACAAAAATTTTTAATATACTTTTTTTTTAATTATTATAAATATAATTATATATAATATATATTTAATATGTATGATAATTGATATCTATTATTAAAGCCCAAAGCGTCAAACTGGGCAAAGCTAAAAAAATTCAAAATTCAAATAGTCTTCAGCCCCAAAATCTCCTACCTAATGTTTGTTTTAACCTTCTTGATGTGTTATCTTGCCTTGTATCATTTCAGTTTTCAGGAAACATACGTGATGTTGTTCTTGGATATGACACCATTCAGGAATGGGTTACACAGATAAGTAATTCTTATACAAACAACATAAACTTACGGAGGTGTCCTGAAGACAACATCGAAGACTTTATTCTCATCATCATTGGACATTGACATTACTTCAGCACCAGTTTTCTTATGTTTACTGGTTAATCCACTTAGAAATTATTACTAAAAATTACACAAATACACAGCTTATGTTTTCAATATTACAAAAAATCTCAACTCCCTAAACATATTACAAAAATCCCAACATATACACAGAATGCTATGTATATGTCGGCTATATTATGTATATTAATAGGGAGAGAGAGTAAAGTAATTAAAAAAGTGGGAGAGAGTGTAATTCCTTCCAAAAGGGTTGGTATTTACGTTATTTATACTTATTATTAACCAGAAAAATTAGAAAGTATTAAAAACATTAAAAAATAGTCCAATTCACAAATATAATTTAGCCCATCAAACAGGCCCAAAATTGAAAAACCAAAATTATTAAATCAATATAAATCCGAACCAAAATTTACATAAACCAAACCGTACTAATTTGGTTTGATTTTCGGCGTACCTAATTTCATAACTGAAAATTGAAAACTCCGAAATACAAGGACCGAACCTGAACCGAAAAACCGAACGCCCACCCCAAATAATTATGTATAATAGGTGAAACAAAAAAATTATTTGAATATATTCAGATAAAATTTCTCATGAATTATTTAAGATACATATTTATTCAAAATCAACTTAGCTTGTAGTTGGACTAAATTTGAGCATGCCAAAATAGATTGGGTAAATATTTGAGCGGTAAATAATTTGCCCAAACTTGAGCGAATTTAGGTGATTGAGTCACATATCAATTAGGCTAGTTTTTTCACCCCTAAATGTAGAAATTGTAGTATAGGGATTATAAATGCAAAATTCATATATGCGTTTTGTTTACTTTAACGATAACTGAGAGTTACTTTTATTATTTTATAGCATGTATATTATTAAGAGTTTCAAGTTATATATATTATTATTAGTGTAATTTTTTTTTTTTTAAATGTATTATGTGTCATCTAAGAAATATTTACAGACAAGTCACCTTAAAATGTTAAGACTTTTAGTCTTACAAATAAGACCGATTACATGTAACTTCTTTCATACACACACACACGCACATATATATATATATATATTTAGTTATTATGTTACACTTTTTGAAAATCAACTTGATTAATTTTTATAGTTAAATTGTGTTAGATCAACTAAATTTTTTGTAATAAAAATTTAGCTTTTCAAAAATATAAGAAAATTATACGCATTGCAACCTTTCTCATGATAATTTGATGAAAAATATATTTTAAATGATGGTTACATTAAAAGTAAAGTAATTTGATTCTCAATAAATGAAGCGCACAACTAGAATTGGGTGGAGGGAGTATAACATATTTAAAAAACCTTAACAATATACAAATTTCTTACACTATACAGTGTATTCTCCCTTTGTTCATTTTTACTTGTGGATTTTGTTTGTCCCTTGAGAAATAATGATGAATATAAATATTTTGCTATAATGCCACATTGATTAAGGAAAAATTAGTCTTACCACAATTTAACTTACTATAACTATTTAAAATACCAATTCTAATAAATAATTATATAAATTCTTGATTTTACTTGAAAGCTAGGATACATCACAAAAACATGTGATGTATCCATGTAAAATGAAGTGATGTATTCCGAAGAATGTGATGTATCCGTGGAAAATCTGATGTATTCGTGTAAAATTAAGTAATATATCCAATTAAAGAATATGATGTATGGACTAAATTAGGAGTTGTTGATAATATTGAAAAAATTGGGATAATGAGATTAACACAAAAGGGTTGAGATTTATGTTGTTTCTACATTAAATATTTTGAATAGCCTTAAGTCTTAGGAAATAATTTGAATTAGAAGCAATTAATATTGAAGCAGCACCGGAAAAAATATTTTTCTCTTTCTAGGCTAAAAGTGATAAAAATGATAAGTAAAATTAAAATATAATGAATGAGAAAAGTGAAATGAGAGAGCATATGTGAACACTGTTATTAATCCTCTCGCGCACTACAACGAAACTAGTAGTAATAGTCAATCACGTTACACCATATTTTGTAAGCAATGAAACCAAAGGCACACATCTAAACTCAGACTTTTCAAAAATGTTATTATTTTCATATCGGATCATCAAGACATGCAAAAGGATCCATTATGCATTCGATGATATTTTTCGGAGAGTGCGTTGCTTTTACGTAGCTGCACACCAAAATAAATTTGACTGCAGAAACCTCACCAACTCGGCAACTCACTTTTTATGGTAAACGCCAAGAGCTTAATTACTACTACAACCAATACCAAATTCTCCTTTTTGTCTGAACTCTAATTTTTCCTCTTCCTAACTACTTTTTATCCAAATTTTTCATGCCCTATATTCAATTCAATCCTCGTCACTCCGCCACTTTCCCCCGTGACCTTTCTACTATATAATGTCCCTCTCTAATTCCACTTTCTCATAACTTAATTCAAACATCAATCATGGGTACCCTTGATTCAAATAGCAGCACTCAAACACATTCCAGTGTCACAGAATTTAACCCGCTTGACCCGGAAGAATTCCGTACCCAAGCCCATCAAATGGTAGACTTCATTGCTGATTACTACAAGAACATCGAGAGTTACCCGGTTCTAAGCCAAGTCGAACCGGGATACCTCCGTAGCCATTTACCCGAAAATGCCCCGTATTTTCCTGAGTCATTGGACACCATTATGAAAGATGTCCAGAATCATATTGTACCGGGTATGACTCACTGGTTGAGCCCGAATTTCTTCGCATTTTTTCCTGCCACGGTTAGCTCCGCCGCGTTCCTAGGAGAAATGCTTTGCAATTGTTTCAACTCCGTCGGATTTAACTGGCTGGCTTCCCCAGCCATGACAGAGTTGGAAATGATAGTCATGGACTGGCTTGCTAATATTCTAAAATTACCACAATGCTTCATGTTTTCTGGCACGGGTGGTGGTGTAATTCAAGGCACAACCAGTGAAGCGATCCTTTGTACCTTAATCGCTGCTCGTGACCGTAAGCTCGAAAATATTGGTGTTGATAATATCGGACGGCTTGTAGTCTACTGCTCTGATCAAACACACTCTACATATACTAAAGCTTGCAAGGTAGCTGGTATTTTCCCATGCAATATCCGTGCGGTACAAACTTCTGTTGAAAGCGATTTCGCTTTATCTCCTGTAATTCTACGTAGAGTTATTGAAGCTGACGTTGCTGCTGGACTAGTTCCACTTTTCCTCTGTGCTACTGTAGGGACCACTTCCACTACAGCCGTTGATCCTATTAGTCAACTAGCTGAGCTGGCTGATGAATTCGACATTTGGCTCCACGTGGACGCTGCTTATGGCGGTAGCGCATGCATATGTCCAGAGTTTAGGCAATATTTCGATGGAATCGAACAAGCTAACTCGTTGAGTCTTAGCCCACATAAGTGGCTACTAAGTTACTTAGATTGTTGTTGCATGTGGGTTAAAGAACCAAACGTGCTAGTCAAGGCATTGAGCACGAATCCTGAGTATCTGAGGAACAAACGTTCCGAACATGGCTCAGTTGTGGATTACAAAGACTGGCAAATAGGTACGGGTCGAAAATTCAAGTCCCTCCGATTATGGCTTGTCATGCGTATCTACGGCGTAGCCAATCTTCAGAGTCACATTAGGTCCGATGTACGAATGGCCAAAATGTTCGAAGGGTTCGTTAGGTCCGATTCAAAGTTTGAGATCGTCGTGCCACGACATTTTTCACTCGTGTGCTTCCGGTTCAACCCGGACAAGGAATATGAACCTGCATACACCGAACTTTTAAACAAAAAATTGCTTGATAGTGTTAACTCGACAGGTCGAGTTTACATGACACACACAATAGCAGGTGGAATATACATGCTAAGGTTTGCAGTAGGTGCTACGTTCACGGAGGACAAACACGTAATTTCCGCTTGGAAGTTGATTAAGAAGTCTGCAGATGCTTTGCTGAAAAGAAGTTACTCTTATTATACTACTATTTGGGGTATGTCCTTAAATAAATAAAAGAACATGCTGAAGAAGAAGAGTAAGGGAACACAATAAAATGTATGAATTGTATGTGTATGTTTGTGTATAGGCTTATGATTGTTTTGTATATCTAGAACAAAGAAGTCAAAACAGTCTGTACTTGTCAGCAATATATATAGTTGGATATCTTAATATTAGAAATAAGATAAAATCTATGATCAGCTCTTTCATGGAAGAAATAATGAAAGATCGAATACGTAGTGCATCGGTTGAGCTGTACATTTAGTTTTTATGAATCTTTTTTTGAATGTTTTGGAATTTTCATCTGTACACTATAGTCAGTACTGTCGTTTATAATAAGATAAGAAGTGCATGTTTTTATATATATTTTTTTATATGTTAGTTCAAAATACTTTAGCTCTATTCTTTTACTTTGCCTTACTTTCTTTTTTAGTATCTCTTAAAAGGAATGTCTTTTTTTTTTTTTTTTTAAACTTTTAATTCTAACTTTTCACATAACATATTAAGACTACGAAATTAAACGATGTTTTAGTACGTTTTGTACATTCTATATATCTTTAGTTTAAAATCACAAAATTTAAAACTCTTTATTTATTCTCTTAAACTCTAAATCAATCAAATAAATTACAAGGAAGGAGTAATTTTCTTTTGTTCAATTTACCATTGTTAAATAAGTAAGGTTTACATATCAAGAAACCATTGAAGAGCAACTTCTTTTACAATAAGTTACTTGCAAGGGATGAGTAAACAAAAAGCGCCACTTACTATGAAAAAAAAAGAGTAATATAGAGCAACGATATCGGTTCCTCATTGAGTTGTCCGAAAGCACAATATCGTATCAATTTTATTTGATTGATTATATCCACTGATTAATTCACCTATTTCATTGATTCGAGGTTAAACTAGACTCCTGAACCATAAGTCACTGTTATGATTCGGACAGAATAAGCAAACCATAAGTAAAAGAAAACAAAACAACACATAAATTTACGTGGAAATCCTTGTGGGAAAAATCACGGGCAGAGGCAGAGGAGATTTCACAATAATGGAGAGAGTGTACTGTTGGGTTCATAGTATATGAAAGAAGTGTGAATGAAAAAATGGAGAGTAAAATGGTGGAGGGAATGAGACACTAAAATGGAAAGTGTACTCCCAAATTAGAAAGTTTACTCTTTCTCCCACATTGATGGAAAAAGAGAACTTGAAAGTGTTTATAATCAAGAACACTTACTCCACATGATAAGTGAGGCAAGAAATAAGAGATGCCTCGCGCCGTCGTCTTCGCTTGCTCGGCTCTGCTTCGGATTTGGATTTGGAAAATGATCGATGAGATCTATCTTTTTGAACAAAATTTATTTGACGAAATCTGATCAATGACAAAAACGCAGGAAATTTTTTCTGTGTGTTTAATACTCCATTTATATGCATGCAGTAACAGTACCAGATGCAATGTTCGAACTGAACTGATGCTTCAGAAAAGTTGCACTATTTCGAACTGATGCTTCAGAAAGATGCAATTCTTCAATGAAATGACACACTAATTCACGAAATGGCATGCCTGTTCGGAACAAATATACTGTTTGGACGAATGGACATGAATTTTCAGAAAAGGTTACACCCTTTGAATGAACCATTGACACTTTTCAGAAGAGGCATCTTGTGGCTATATAAACCTGCTTTCATCTACAGGTTTTGGTACGAAAATTTCAGAATAAAAACACTCTTCTTGCCTTAAAAATATTCTGTGTGATCACTCAAAACGTTCAGTGAGTTCGAAGATATTCCAGTTGTTTAAGGTGCCGCTACAATTGGTTTGTTTGGCTATTTTATCCTGGGAGGAAAATTTCGCAACCTTGGGTACAGTGAGGGGAGTTATTTCCTTAAGGAAAGTCCGCGAATTCGGGTGACTTAGCCATTTCTGTTTCATCTTTATTTCTAAAAATAAAATACACTTCTTGGAAAGATCACTTTGATCTTGTGTTAAGGGTATTTTGTACACTTCATTGTGTTCTTGGTTTATAAACTTGAACTAGTTGAAGTGGTTGTTTCTAGTATACAGATTATTGTACCCGTAGAAGGAAGATAACAATCTTAAGGAAATAAATTACAGAATCTGTATTACTTGTTTTTGGAGATTAAAGCTTTAAGCTTTCTACTCCGCTTGAATTTAACTAGTGATTAGAAGACATAACATCTTCATCACAAGTTAAAGTTCACTCGGTTGGCGATTTGAAGTTATAAAAACTTCATCGTTTACTAGAAACAAGAAGACAAGTTTAAAAGTTTTTTAACTTTATAAGTAGTATTCTGAAAATACTAAATTTTTCTGTCTTGTGATGATAGAAAAATTGACAAGCGAAAGCCAAATGCAAGATGCGGCAACATCTGTGGGG
The DNA here is from genome assembly GCF_002878395.1 of Capsicum annuum. Classification (NCBI taxonomy): domain Eukaryota; kingdom Viridiplantae; phylum Streptophyta; class Magnoliopsida; order Solanales; family Solanaceae; genus Capsicum; species Capsicum annuum. Next base: position 199,917,426 of record NC_061117.1, on the reverse strand, counting down.
GCAACTAATATTTCCACATCAAGTCGCACAAATGCTCCGCCTACAATGGCACCGACAGAGAAGTCCGAAAAATTTACGGGCATTGACTTTAAGCGATGGTAGCAAAAGATGTTCTTTTACCTTACCACTTTGTGTCTGCAACGGTTCACTAGTGAAGATGCTTCTGAGGTGCCTGAGGAAACCTCGGACAAAGAGCGTTTCGTAATTGTAGAAGCTTGGAAACATTCAGACTTCCTTTGCAGGAATTATATTCTGAGTGGTCTCCAAAACGACCTCTACAATATTTACAGTGGAAATAAGACATCGAAGGAATTGTGGGGGGCACTTGAACAAAAATATCAAATAGAAGATGCGGGAATTAAGAAATTCCTTGTTGCACAGTTTCTGAACTTTAAAATGATAGATAACAAATCGGTTGTCTCTCAAGTGCAGGAGTTGCAAGTCATCATACATGATCTCCTAGCAGAAGGTATATCTTTGAAAAATACCTTAGTTGAAAAAATTAAAAATGTTCTTAGTACTCACATAAACTGTTTTGTAGGTTTGATTGTGAATAATGCATTTCTAGTAGCAACAATAGTTGAGAAGCTACCACCTTTGTGGAAAGAATTCAAAAACTACTTGAAGCATGAATGCAAGGAGATGACTGTTGAAGATCTTATTGTTCGACTGCGTATTGAAGAGGATAATAAGGTTGCCGAGAGAAGGTCAAAAGGAAATTCTGCAATTAATGGAGCACATATTGTAGAAGATAACCAAAACAATTCTAAGAAAGGGAAGAAAGCTGAACAAGGAAGCTATCAACCAAGAAGAAATTCAAGGAAAAATAGTCCACAGATTGTCGTGCCCCGAAGAAAGGTAAGAAAAAGGATCAAACAAATATGATTGAATCCAACAAAGAATACGATAATTTGTATGCTATGTTCTCAGAATATAACTTGATGGGAAATCCTCGCGAATGGTGGATGGATTATGGTGCCACCCGCCATGTATGTTCCAACAAAGAGTTATTTTCATCATTTGCTCCGGCTCAAGTAGAAGAAATGATCTACCTAAGGTAGAAGGAACAGGAAAAATATGCTTGAAAATGACTTCAGGAAAGGTCTTGACACTTAACAATGTCTTGTATGTTCCTGAGTTACGTAAGAATTTAATTTCTGTTTCATTTCTAGACAAGAACGAATTCAAATGTGTAACCGTTTCTGAAAACATTGTAATTAGCAAAGGAGAAATGTATGTAGGAAAAGGCTATCTCACCGAGGGCCTTTATAAGATAAATGTAATGACTGTTGAAATAAATAAAAGTTCAAATTCTTCTTACTTGCTTGAGTTCTATAATTTATGGCATGGACGTTTAGGCCATGTTAATTACAAAACGTTACAAAAACTGATTAACTTAGAGGTTTTTCCAAACTTTGAGTGCAATAAATCAAAGTGTCAAACGTGTGTGGAATCAAAGTATGCAAAGCATCCTTATAAGTCCGTTAAAAGGAATTTCAATCCCTTAGACTTAATACACACTGACATTTGTGATATGAAGTCAATACCATCACGTGGTGGGAAAAAGTATTTCATAACTTTTATTGACGATTGCACTAGATACTATTATGTCTACTTGCTAAATAGTAAGGATGAGCAATAGATGCATTTAGGCATTATAAAACTGAAGTTGAAAATCAGTTAGACAAAAGATCAAAATGATAAGAAGTGATAGGGGCGGACAATATGAATCTCCCTTTGCGCAAATATGTGTAGAGAATTGAATCATCCATCAAACTACGGTCCCATATTCACCTTAATCTAATGGAATTACGGAAAGAAAAAATCAAACTTTGAAGGAAATGATGAATGCCTTACTTATAAGTTCTGGGTTACCGTAAAACTTTTGGGGAGAGTCTATCCTTACAGCCAATCGTATACTCAACAGAGTTCCCCATAGTAAGACACAATCAATTCCATATGAAAAATCGAAAGAAACAAAACCCAACTTGAAATATTTCGAAGTGTGGGGGTATCTAGCAAAAGTCCAAATTCTTGTGCCTAAAAGGGTTAAAATAGGACCGAAGACGGGGGATTGCGTGTTCATAGGATATGCTAAAAATAGTAAAGTATGTCGGTTTTTGATTCATAAATCCAAACATTCGAATGTAAAAAAAAATACGGTAATTGAATAAGATAATGCTGAATTCTTTGAAAACATTTACACGTATAAACTTAGACATGAACAGCCTAGTGGAGGATCTAAAAGAACTCAAGATAAACCAAGTGAGAATGTACATAAGGAATAAAATCCAAGACGTAGTACACGTCAAAGAATATCAACTTCATTTGGATCAGATTTTGTAACATTTCTCTTAGAAAATGAACCTCAAACATTTAATGAAGTGATGTCGCTGTCAGACTCATCCTTTTGGAAAGAGGCAGACAATAGTGAGATTGATTCAATCTTAAGCAACCATACATGGGAATTAGTTGATCATCCTCCCGAAAATAAACCTTTAGGTTCTAAATGGATCTTCAAAAGGAAAATGAAAGCAGATGACACTATTGACAAATACAAGGCAAGACTTGTAGTAAAAGGCTTCAAACAAAAATAAGGCCTTGATTACTTTGATACACACTCGCTAGTAGCAAGGATAACATTAATTTGAATGTTAATTGCCTTGGCCGTGGTATATGGTCTTGAAATCCATCAAATGGATATGAAAACCGCTTTCCTAAATAGAGAATTGGAGGAAGAAATACATGGAACAACCTGAGGTTTTTGTGGTTCCAGGAAAGAAAAACAAGGTGTGTAAACTCATTAAGTCATTGTATGGACTAAAACAAGCACCTAAACTGTAACGCCCTGGAAAACGGGTCCCGGAGCGTCACACGATGCTTGAGGCTACGAGTAGCCCCAAGCTAACCCTTTGAGCCATTTTCATTCAGTTCAACACAAATCAGCGGGGTTTCCATAAATAACCCTCAAATATCAACAACGCAATCATCATCCAAGAATAAAAGAATTTCAGAAAGATAACAAAATATGAATTATTAGTCAACTCCCAACATCTATACTTGTCTGACAACCCTCTAAGAAAATCAATAAAAACAGCGAGCCATTGAGACATGCCCCAACTGACACATACTCAGTTATCAAATGTAAATAATTCTGTGAAACCAACATCAGACATCATGTCCTCGAACATAAGGACTCACCACAACAGAGGATGTAGAACAGCGTGCCCAAAGAATCACTGTCGAACCTGGAACTGAGCACCTGAACCTATATTCAGAGAAAATGCAGCCCACATCCGAAGATGTGGGTCAGTACCATGGAAAGGAATCGAGTATATGGGGGTGTATGCAGTTGTATAAACATCATCATCATAAATATTTATAAGAAATATGCAGGATGTATGAAAGACTCACATAGCCCGAAGAAAATCATCATAATCATGAGAGGATGAAATAATATAATAACACATATGAGTCATCATATAATTTGTCAATCACTTTCAGTTCATCAAGAATATCAATAATTATAATGTAAATATCATTTAAATCTTTCGAAAGAATAACTTTCACAATTCCACTTTCAAATCAATTCACCATTCACCATAGACACAAGGAAACACACACACACTGGGAGATCCTATAACCGACATAAACCATGTGAGCTATCAGGCTCACTCCTATGGAGGCACATAGTTATAGAGAAGTAAGGTCGCTTTATACCTCCCACTCGGTGCTAAAGATTTCTTCCGGACTTAGCTCAGATCATTTCAAAGACAATCCACAACAAAACAATTTTAGTAATATATAAATATACATCGGGAGCTATCATGCTTCCCATCTATCAAAATCAACCATGTTGTGGATTTCTTTCACACTCGAGTTCAAAATAACTCCATTAAGACCAAAAGTTCAAATCATTCAAAATATCTCAAATATTCAACATCAACGTTCTTATAACACACACTTTCTAAAAAAATACAATTTCCAATTGGGATTTACGACCCAAATATCAAAATCATGATAAATATCGTACAAGATTCATGCTTTATATCTCTACACATGTAAATTCATCTTTCAAAATCATAAACATCAAAATTTTATAATCATCATTATAAGATATGGGTTCATGCTTCAAATTCGTAAAAATCAAATAAAAATCATGCCTTTGTAAAGAAAATTACTTTTGGGCACAAGAACGAAAGAGAGTTCTTGTTGAAAAACTCCACATACCTTGAATGATGAACTTTAGATCGATACTCATTTTTGAGATGTTAATCGTGCCTTTGAATGATGGTTCTTGGATTTCTTGAACTAGGAACTTGGAATCTTGAATAAATTTGCAGAATAAATGGTGAACTTTGGAGGTTCTTGAAGTTGAATGTAGAAGCTTAGAGTTTTGTTTTTGAGGGAATTTGATGAAATATAACATATAATGCTTCTAATAGGCTTTAATATAGGGTTTGGACGGATTTTTGGTGAGGGAGAATGACCAAAAAGCCCCTAAAAATCAAATAATTCTCGAATCTGTCCTTTGGTGGACTGTTTTGATAGTCTGAAGTAGATCAACCATAACATTTTACTCCGATATCCAAATTGGATGAAACCAATTTCATTAGAAAGAGGACTCTCATATATTTCCATTGATATATAGTATCTCAACCAGATCATTGTGTATGAGGAGTTATGATCGTTTTAAGTTGACCCAAAAATTCACTTTTGATAGGCTGAAGTAGATCGACCATAATATTTTGCTCCGATAGAAAAATTGGATGAAACTAATTTCATTGGAAAGAGGACTCGTAGAGCTTTCTGTTGATATATAGTAGATCACCCAGATCATTATTTATAAGGAGTTATGATTATTTAAAGTTGGAGAAAAAATACGCTAGGCCTCAGTACTTTTTCCTGCACTTTTTACTGTTTACTACTATTCATGGTTCGATCGAAATGTTCATAACTCGTCGCTCGGGTGTCTGTTTTGGATGATCCACATATCTTTGGAAAGATTATTCCATACTCTACGCAATGGTGGGTCATAATCTAAGACATTCCACACAGAAAATTTATAATTCATTCTAGAAGATAGAACCCAATACATTGATGCACAAAATTTCAACGAAAACTTTCCTGGGGTATTACATCATCCCCCTTGGAAACATTCATCCTCGAATGATCCTAGACATGCCAAGATTAGATAGGGAACAGAGCATACAGCTGAAACCATTTGTTAGACTCATCACCACATCGTTTCTCACTCCGAATGCAACATAGAATGCATAAATTCAAGAAACTACAGCTGAACACATAATAAATGACAGCTGAACTGCTGCAACTTTTATCAAAAGTGCATGATTTAGGAAAGAACGGTACCTTCGGGTTGATCGGAGTTCACGAAAAATAGGTGCGGGTACTTGGATCGCATATCTACCTCAGCTTTTCAAGTTACACCCTCAACAGATTGGTTTCACCACAACACCTTGACCAAGGGAACTTCTTTGTTCCTTAGTCTTCGAACACTGAAATCAAGAATCTCAATAGGAATCTCATCAAAAGAAAGATTTCCTTGAATGTCAGCACTCACAAAGGAATCCTCTACCACACCATCGCTAATATGCTTTCTAAGTATGGAGACATGAAATATTGGATGAACAGAGGACAACTCGGAAGGCAACTCGACCTCATAAGCTACCTTACCAACACGGCTAAGAATTTTGTAAGGACCAACATAACGGGGACTAAGCTTCCCCTTCTTTCCGAATCTCTTCACCCCCCTCATGGATGAAATTTTCAGATACACTAGGTCACCAACATCAAACTCAAGGTCTCTCCTTCTAACATCCATAATTGACTTCTGACGACTCTGCGCAGTTTCAATCTTTCCCTAATCAACTTAACTTTTTCCATAGCCTCAAATACCGAATCAGGACCATTTACAGCCGCTTCACCCACCTCGAACCAACCTATGGGTGATCTACACTTCCTCCCATATAAGGCTTCAAATGGAGCCATGCCAATACTAGAGTGGAAACTGTTATTGTAAGCAAACTGTATCAACGGTAAGTGATCATCCCAACTTCCCTTAAAGTCAAGTGCACAAGCTCTCAACATATCCTCTAAGGTATGGATGGTTCTGTCATGGTCTGCGGATGAAAACCAGAACTCAAAAGCACTTGGGTACCAAGACCCTTCTGAAAAGCTTTCCAAAATTGCAAAGTGAACTGAGTACCCTTATCCGAAGTGATAGACAAGGGAACTCCATGTAGTCTGACTAGCTCTTGGATATACAATCTAGCGTAATCCTCAGCAGTATATGAAGTATGAACAGGAAACAAATGAGCAGACTTAGTCAACCTATCAACCACAACCCAAATGGAATCATGATGGCGTCGGGAAGGAGGTAAACCAATCACGAAGTCTATATTTATCTTTTCCCATTTCCAGGTGGGAATACTAAACTCTTGCATCATACCACCAGGTCTTTGGTGTTCAACCTTAACCTGTTGGTATGTTGCACACTTAGCTACAAACGCTGCTATATCTTTCTTCATGCCACTCCACCAATAGATTTCCCGCAAGTCTCGGTACATCTTGCTGGCACCAGGATGAATAGAATATCGCGCCCCGTGCGCTTCAGCCATAATCCTCTGTCTCAGATCATCAATTGGGACACACAATCTACCCTGCAATCTCAACACACCATCTCTCCCTTAGGAGGAAACCTCTACTTTTTGGTCCTTGACTGACTCATTCAGTCTGACCAAACTAGCATCTAAGTATTGCTTTTCCTTTACTTCTGAAACCAAGGAGGATTCGGAACTACTCTGAACCCCTATACTACCTTCAGCAGAGTCAAGAAACCTAACCCCCAATCTAGCCAAACGATCTACATCACGATCCAACTCTTTCTAAGCTTTTACCACATGCGAAACACTACTCATTGACACTCTACTTAGGGCATTCGCCACAACATTGGCCTTGCCCGGATGGTACAGCACACTCATATCATAGTCCTTTAATAATTCTAACCATCGTCTCTTCCTAAGATTTAATTCTCTCTAGGTAAACACATACTGTAGACTCTTATGATCAGTGAAAACATCAACATGGACACCATATAAATAGTGTCTCTAGATTTTCAGAGCAAACACAACAGCAGCTAACTCAAGGTCATGGGTGGGGTAATTTTTCTTATGGGGTTTCAACTGTCTAGAAGCATAAGCTATCACCTTACCCTTCTGCATCAATACACAATCCAACCCAACTCTCGAGGCATCACAGTACACCACAAAATCATCAACACCATCAGGCAAAGTCAAAACAGGGGCTGAAGTGGTTGAGTCTTTAACTCCTGAAAACTCTTCTCACAATATTCGGACGACAAGAACTTTACTTTCTTTTGGGTCAACCGAGTCATAGAAGACGCTATAGAGGATAAACCCTTAACAAAACGGCGGTAATAGCCAGCTAAACCCAAGAAACTTTGGATATCAGTTGGAGAAATAGGTCTAGGCCAATTTCTAACAGCTTTAGTCTTTTGGGGATCAACTCTAATACCCTCGGAAGAAATGATATGACCCAGAAAAGCAACTGACCTTAGCCAAAACTAACACTTAATAAACTTGGCAAACAACTTGTGATCTCTAAGGGTTTGCAAGACAGTTCAGAGATGATCAGAATGTTCATCCTCACTATGGGAGTACACTAGTATATCATCGATGAAAACTATGAAAAACATATCCAGATATGGTTTGAATACTCGATTTATGAGTCCATGAAAGCTGCTGGGGCATTAGTTAACCCGAAAGATATAAGAAGAAACTCAAAATGGCCATAGCGAGTTTGGAAAATGGTTTTCGGGATGTCACACTCCCTAACTTTGAGTTGATGATAGCCGAAATGAAGGTCTATCTTTGAGAAATAACTTGTACCTTTAAATTGGTCTAACAAATCATCTATTCTTAGAAGGGGGTACTTATTTTTGATGGTGACTTTATTCAGTTGGCGGTAATCAATGCACATACACAAAGAGCCATCTTTCTTTCTCACAAACAACACAGGAGCACCCCAAGGAGAAACACTGGGCCTTATGAGACCCTTATCTAGTAGATCTTTGAGTTGCTCTTTCAACTCCTTAAGTTCTACAGGGGCCAACGGTAAGGAGGAATAGAAATGGGCTGAGTATCGGGAAGAAGATCAATCTCGAACTCTATCTCTCTATCAGGAGGTATCCCTGGGAGATCGTCCGAAAAGATATTAGAAAACTCATTGACGACGTTAACAGACTGGAGAGTTGGAGTCTCAAACTTAGTGTCTTTGACTCTAACCAAATGGTAAATACACCCCTTGGAAATAAGCTTTCTAGCTTTGAGGTAAGAGATAAAATGACTCTTGGGTGACACAGAATTCCCAAACCACCCAAACACGGATGCACCTGGAAACTAAAACTTGACCACTCGGGTATGATAATCAATAGAGGCATGAGAAGAATACAGCCAGTCCATACCCAAGATCACATCAAAATCTACCATGTCTAACTCAATCAGATCAGCCAACAAGACTCTATGAAGAGCGGTAACAAGACAGTTTTTATACACTTTCTGGGCAATAATCGAATCACCCACTGGGGTAGAAACTAGGATAGGCTCAGGAATAATCTCAGGACTCATTTCAAAATTCACAGCAATCAAAGGTGTAACATATGAGAAACTGGATCCAGGATCCAACAAAGCATACATATCAAACTGAAATATAGGAAGCATACCAGTAACAACATCGGGAGAGTCCTCCTGTTCCTGGAAGGATGGTAAAGCATAGAATCTATTCTGGCACTGCTCGCCAGCATTGCTAGAAGAGGCGCCCTAAGCTGGGGCTGGGCAAGTCGCTAGAACTGGAGCACTAACAGTCTGAGTCTGGGTCTGAGGGCGATAGTCACGACGCCCTTGTCCATCTTATGGACAATCTCTAACTTTGTGACCCATGTCACCACACCGAAAAAAACCCCTCTTCTCACCCCAATACTCACCCGAATGAGCCCTACCATACTTAGGACATAGGGGACGATTTGGCTTACTACCAGCACTGTACTGGGACATGGATGCATATGACCTGTTACCTTGCTCTTGCCTACTTCTAGGCACGGGAGCACTAGCAGATGACGGTGCTGGCATAGACGAATGATCCTGATATTGAGAGCGACTCCCTTTCTGTGATCTACTCTGACCCTGTTCGTGCTGCTCGGACCTAGCTCTCTTATTCCCCCTTATTCTATCTCTGTCCTTAATCTTGTCTACCTCAATCTATTGGGCATGAGTCATCAGCATAGCAGACCTACGCTCCTTAACCACATAACTAGATACTCCAGTCGTAAACTTACTCATACTAGCCCGATTATCAGCCACTAAGTCAAGAGCATACTTGGCCAATTGATTAAACTTTAGACAGTACTCCCTAACAGTCATAGAGCCTTGTCGTAGGTTTATAAACTCTTCCACCTTCGCCTCCCTCATCTCCAATGGGAAAAACTTATCCAGGAATACATCCAGGAACTTTTGCCAAGTTGTAGGGACAACTTCCTCACCTCTACCTTTCCTCTAAGCAACAACCCAGTCATAAGCAAGGTCTTTCAACCTATACGTAGCCAACTCCACACTATGTTTCTCAGATACATGCATCACCTGAGTAATCTTCCCACCTTCTCTAAAAATAACCGTGGATCCTCATTAGACTTGGACCCATAGAATTTCGGCGAATTCATCCGCATGAAGTCACGGATCCTGGCAGCAGCTGAATCACCTCCCTGCTACTGTAGAGCTGGGGACGGGTTGGCCTGAACATTTGCAGTAATAGCTTGGGCCAGCACCTGAAAGGCTGCTCGAAATTCAGTATGAGATACGTTTTCATTCAATGGGTCAGCGGGTTGAGGTTGTTGACCATCATTATTTCTTCTCGCTCGACGTGGAGGCATATTTCTGAAAGAGGAGAACATGAATCAATAGAAGAGAGAGACACTTTAAGAACGATAGACTTCTGAAAGAAAGAATCATACTCTTTCCTAAAATGTCTTGTAGACTCCTGCTTATAGATGTGGTGCGCTACACACTGATGATCAAGACTCTACTTAACGCAGCTTGTCAGACTCCCTAGAACACCTTAAAACCTTAGGCTCTGATACCAAGTTTGTAACGCCTTGGAAAATGGGTCCTGGAGCGTCACACGGTGCTTGAGGCTACGAGTAGCCCCAAGCTAACCCTTTGAGCCATTTTCATTCAGTTCAACACAAATCAACAGGGTTTCCATAAATAACCCTCAAATATCAACAGAGTAATCATCATCAAAGAATAAAAATTTTTTAGAAAGATAACAAAATACGACTTATTAGTCAACTCTCAACATCTATACTAGTCTGACAAACCTCTAAGAAAATCAATAAAACCAGCGAGCCATTGAGACATGCCCCAACTGACTCATACTCAGTTATCAAATGTAAATAATTTTGTAAAACCAACATCAGATATCACATCCTCGGAATACGAGGACTCACCACAACAGAGGATGTAGAATAGCATGCCTGAAGAATCACTGTCAAACCTGGAACTAAGCACCTAAACCTACATTTCGAGAAAATGCAGCCCACATCCGAAGATGTGGGTTAGTACCATGGAAAGGGACCGAGTATATGGGGGTGTATGCAGTTGTATAAACATCATCATCATAAATATTTATAAGAAATATGTAGGATGTATGAAAGACTCACATAGCCCGAAGAAAATCATCATAATCATGAGAGGATGAAATAATATAATAACACATATGAGTCATTATATAATTTGTCAATCACTTTCAGTTCATCAAGAATATCAATAATCATAATGTAAATATCATTTAAATCTTTCGAAAGAATAACTTTCACAATTCCACTTTCAAATCACTTCACCATTCACCATAGACACAATGAAACACACATATACTGGGAGATCCTATAACCGACATAAACCATGTGAGCTACATAGAGTCTAACGTACAACCCATGTTGGGGAGAGCCGTCCTATCCTTTCCATCGGAGTAGGACTATCGATATCAAATCCACACAAACTAGTGATCACTATATAAATTAGCCTCAGGTTCACTCCTATGGGGGCACGTAGTTCTAGGGAAGTAAGGTCGCTTTATACCTCCCACTCGGTGCTAAAGATTTCTCCCGGACTTAGCTCAGATTATTTCAAAGACAATCCACAACAAAATAATTTCAGTAATATATAAATATACATCGGGAGCCATCATGCTTCCCATCTATCAAAATCAACCACGTTGTGGATTTCTTTCACACTCGAGTTTAAAACAACTCCATTAAGACCAAAAGGTCAAATCATTCAAAATATCTCAAATATTCAACATCAACATGCTTATAACACACACTTTCTAAAAAAAACATAATTTCCAATGGGGATTCATGACCCAAATATCGAAATCATGATAAATATCGTTCAAGATTCATACTTTATATCTCCATACATGTAAATTCATCTTTCAAAATCATAAACATCAAGATTTCATAATAATCATCATAAGATATGGGTTCATGCTTCAAAATCGTAAAAATCAAATAAAAATCATGCCTTTGTAAAGAAAATTACTTTTGGGCACAAGAATGAAAGAGAGTTTTTGTTGAAAAACCCCACATACCTTGAATGATGAACTTTCGATCGATACTCATTTTTGAGATGTTAATCGTGCCTTTGAATGATGGTTCTTGGAGTTCTTGAACTAGGAACTTGGAATCTTGAATAAATTTGCAGAATTAATGGTGAACTTTAGAGTTTCTTAAAGTTGGATGTAGGAGCTTAGGGTTTTCTTTTTGAGGAAATTTGATGAAATATAACATATAATGCTTCTAATAGGCTTTAATATAGGGTTTGAATGGATTTTGGGTAAGGGGAAATGACCAAAACGCCCCTAAAAGTCAAATAATTCTCGAATCTGTCCTTTGGTGGACTGTTTTGATAGTCTGAAGTAGATCAACCATAACATTTTACTCCGATATCCAAATTGGATGAAGCTAATTTCATTAGAAAGAGGACTCTCATATATTTCCGTTGATATATAATATCTCACCCAGATCATTGTGTAGGAAGAGTTATGATCGTTTTAAGTTGACCCAAAAATTCACTTTTGATAGGCTGAAGTAGATCGACCATAACTTTTTGATCCGATAGACAAATTGGATGAAACCAATTTCATTGGAAAGAGGATTCGCAGAGCTTTCTGTTGATATATAGTAGATCACCCAGATCATTATGTACAGGAGTTATGATTGTTTAATGTTTGAAAAAAAAATACGCTAGGCCTCAGTACTTTTTCCTGCACGTTTTACTGTTCACTACTATTTCGATCGAAATGTTAATAACTCGTCGCTCGAGTGTCCCTTTTGGATGATCCATATATCGTTGGAAAGCTTATTCAATACTCTACACAATGGTGGGTGATAACCTAAGACATTTCTCACGGAAAATTTATAATTCATTCTAGAAGATAGAATCCAACATGTTTACGCACAAAATTTCAACGAAAAATTTCCCGGGGTATTACATAAATAATGGCATGTGAAGTTTGATCAAACCATATTAGCAAACAGATTCAAAATAAATGATATGTTAATCATCAGTAGAGATATTTCTGACATAAATACAACAAAATAAATGCTCGAGAGCAAGTTTGATATGAAAGACCTTGGAGTTGTGGATGTTATCTTAGGTATAAGAATTCATAGAACTCCACAAGGGTTGGCATTGTCATAGTCTCATTATATCGAAAAGGTACTTGACAAATTCAAGTATATGGAATTTGGTATTGCCAAGACTCTAGTGGATGCGAGCTTTGCACTTTGAAAGAATGAAGGTGAAAGTGACTCACAATTGGAGTATACAAGAGTATTGGGATGTTTAATGTATATAATAAACTGTACACGACCAGAGATAGCATGCACTATTAGTAAATTGAGTCGGTACACAAGTAATCCCAACAAAACTCAATGGATGACATTGAAAAGAGTTTTGGGGTATCTTATATATACTCAAGATTATGCTTTGCATTATAATAAATATCTTGCGATACTTGAAGGATATAGTAATGCAAATTGGATCAACGGATCGAACGAAATGAAATCCACAAGTGGATATGTATTTACTATCGGTAGAGGAGCAGTTTCTTGGAAATCATCCAAACAGACTTGTATTACTCGATCTACAATGGAATCTGAATTTATCGCATTGGATAAAGTCGGTGAAGAAGCAAAATGGCTTTGGAATTTCTTGAAAGATATTCCGTATTGGCCCAAGCCAGTGGTACCAGTATGTTTATTGCATTGTGATATCCAAGAGGCTATAGGTAAGGCAGGGAGCATGATGTACAATGGTAAATCTCATCACATATGACGGAGACATAATGCCGTTAGGGAACTTCTCTCTAGTGGAATTATCACTGTTGACTATGTAAATTCAAAGGATAATGTGTCGGATCCACTTACAAAAGGCCTATCTTGAGAAGGAGTGGAAAGAACATCCAAGGAAACGGGTTTAAGGCCTAGGACAAGTCAGCATAGCGATAACTCTACCTAGAAGACTGGAGATCCCAAGAGCTAGGTTCAAGGAGATCATACAAAGTTGTGTCTGACAGGTTCAACATTGTCAATTACCCAACCCATTCTCATGATGTAGATAATGTATAGTAAACAAGGATAAGACTTAAGGTAAAAAGTCTTTTAATGATTATCTAAATTTGAAAGATTTGATCAAATAGTTTAATATATAGGATTGAACGTTTAGAAATCACCTTTGTGAGGGAAAAGTGGAAGCCGTTTCAAGGAGAATGTTAGTAAAGGCCTATTCTCTAAGCTCTCATGAAATCGGGACGTGTTCATGGCTGAAAAGAATAAAACCGTGAGAACCATAAACGTTAAAAGGCTGGTTATGTGACATGTATTATCTAGGTGCACATTAAAGCTCGACGGTTTAAAGATATCAAATCTACTGATTGACTGAGTGCATCCGATGCATGTTCACTACGGAAAGTTCAAAGGGAAACCCACTTATCCTGATGCAATCAGTCTTTGCTTGATGATCACATACTTGTCCGTAAAACTTTTACGAAAAATAGTCATTCCCCATTAATGTGGGGAATTTTTGGGTTCATAGTATATGAAAGAAGTGTGAATGAAAAAATAGAGAGTAAAATGGTGGAGTGAAGGAGACACTAAAATGGAAAGTGTACTCCCAAATTAGAAACTTTACTCTTTCTCCCACATTAGTGGAAGAAGAGAACTTGGAAGTGTTTATAATCAAGAACACTTACTCCACATGATAAGTGAGGAAAGAAATAAGAGATGCCTCGCGCCGTCGTCATCGCTCGCTCGGCTCGGCTTCGGATTCATATTCAGATTTGGATTTATCAAATGATCGATCAATGAGATCTATCTTTTTGGACAAACTTTATTTGACGAAATATGATCAATGACAAAAATGTAGGAAATTTTTTCTGCGTTTAATACTCCATTTATATGCATGCCGTAACAGTAACATATGTAATGTTTGGACTAAACTGATGCTTCAGAAAAGTTGCACTATTTCGAACTGATGCTTCATAAAGATGCAATTCTTCAACAAAATGATACACTGATTCATGAAATGGCATGCCTGTTCGGAACAGACACACTGTTTGGACTAATGGACATGAATTCCGATCAAAATCGATCAAAACCAAAAAAAAAAATAAAAAAATTTCTTCTCCAATATACACTATATATACCCACTTATATACATTTTAAATATGTAAACAATATATATATAGTATATACTACATTAGAATTTAAAAAACATATACACATATACACAATTACACATGTAACTGTGTAATACGAATATACGTTAGTTAAATATATATACTACTCTAAATACAACATATGCTACAAGATATATACTACAATATAATGATATATATACTAATTTATAAAATATATACACATTGTATACGTTAAATATATACTATTTTATAGTCTATAGAGGATATATACTAACACATATATACGTACCATTCAATATATGTACTACTTTAAAAAATATGCTACAAGATATATACTACAATATAATGATATATATACTAATTTATAAAACATATACACATGTATATGTTAAATATATATTACTTTATAGTCTATAGAAGATATATACTAACACATATATACGTACCATTCAATATATGTACTATTTTAAAAAATATGCTACAAGATATATACTACAATATAATGATATATATACTAATTTATAAAATATATACGCATGTATACGTTAAATATATACTACTTTATAGTCTATAGAAGATATATAAACATATATACGTACCATTCAATATATGTACTACTTTAAATAAAACATATACTACAATATATACACACACTAAATATATAGTTATATACTAACTTATAAAAAATATACACATGTATACGTTAAATATATACTACTTTAGTGTCTATAGATAATATATACACATATATACGTACCATTCAATATATGTACTACTTTAAATAAAACATACGCTACTTAATATAGTAAATTAATAATACTTGATGGTAAATTAGTAATATGTTAAAACTAAGTATTTAATTTAAACTATAAATTCAATTTAAATCATTAAATGGAAAAAACTACAAAGTAAGGACTAAGGAGTGAATGAATTTTATATTTTATTGATTGCAAAATGATTCAAAATTTACAATGTACATGAATGAAAAAATCTACAAAGTTCTCATCATTTTTTCCAATTCATCAATGTTAATATTAACGGGAACTTGCATAGGATAGTCAAAGTCAATGGGGGCAAAATCATACATTGGACTTGATTCTGCTGAGTTTTCCCTTGAAGTTATAATTTCTTCAAGTTTCTGTTTGTCTTCCGGCTCCTCCTCTATTCCTCGATTTCTTCATTCCGCTCTAATCCAATCTCTAAGGCAAAATAGAACATTCATAGCATTGCTTCCCAATGAGTGTCGGTTGTCTCCAAGATGTTGTCGTCCCTGACTAAAAGTGCTCTTTGATTCAGCGATTGACATTGGAACATTCAATATATCTCTAGCTAATCTTGAAAGCACAGGATATTGTATTTCATTATTTCTCCACCAATCCAACATGTTGATCCGTCGTCTACGATCCTCTAGCGGCGTTTGAAGATAATACGTAAGCTCTTTCTAATAAGTTGATGTGTAAGTTCCAGTCTCAACACTGTTCCAACAATTTAAATCATAAAAGTGATCAGGAAAACCACTATATGCCGGCCTTTTAGAAGATGATGGCTCCCCGGGAGGATGAGGAGCGACAATTGGAGTGATATTTGTCGGTACAGCTAAATCAAGTAAATCAGTATAATGGTTATATAATTTATCTATGTAAGTGTTCGCATCACCCATTTGTTCTTGTTCTTGATCATCAGAATCATTGTTAGTATTTATCTCTAAGTTAGAATAAATAAGAGTGCTAAAGTGACACATAGTAGTATATTTCATACACGGATTTAGCATAGCACCAATCAAGTAAATAGGGTTAATAAATTTTTTTTTTTTAAAATTTAGCAAACATAGTACCAACAACTTCTTTGTAACCTTTTTTATTCTTATATTCTTTCAACAAACTAGAAATATCAGCTATATATGCTAAAATATTACAAATAGTAGGATAATAAGCAAAGAAAAATTCAACCGTAGCAATATAAAATTTTCTCAAAAACTTAAGAAGATCATCAATTACAGCCCAATCAGAATCATGTAGCATACATTCAGCCGAATCAGCAAATGAACCACAATGTTGGTTAAAAGTTAGTGTAATAGGAACTTTATATTTATGACAAGTTTTTAAAAAATCATACGTAGCATTCCATCTAGTATCACATTCTTCAGGCATCAATATCAGTGCAAGTCCATTTTGTTCACATTTAAGTTTAAATTCTCTAATTCTTTTTCTTCAATTATTTCCTTGAATAAAACCAACAACAAGACGGATTTTTTTAATATGAAGCTCTAAAAACTCAAGACCATCTCTTACAATTAAATTATATATATGACAAGCACACTTAACATGAAATATTTCAGGTAACGACGGAGATAGCTTATCTTTTAACTTTCTAATCGCAGTCTTGTTGTTAGAAGCATTATCAAAAGCAATAGATAAAATTTTATTTTCAATACCATAAAATTCTGCAACTTTACTAATAAAATCAACAATAAAATCTCTAGTATGTTTACGATCTTCATCATACAAAAAAGATAAAATACGTTTTTGCACAACAAAATTACTATCTATCCAATGACAAATAATGGTTAAATAATTATTTTTATTAACAGCACGACCAAGATCAGAAGTTAGAGCCATTCTACAGTGAATATTTTTTAACAATGTAGATAAATAAAAATAATATTGTAAATGGAGTCTAAAAATATCGGCCCGACAAGTACATCTAGGAATACCATTAAACATAGGATTATAAATTGCTTGAATATAACGAATCAAAGCATCAGAAGAAGGAAAACTGAAAGGCAAACAACCCACAATTACTATTTTTGCTATTTCTTCCTGGTCCCTCAATTTATTATACTTCTTCATTACCTAACCGGCTGCTGGGTCCTTTGTAGTTTGTGTTGGCCCACCAACATCCGCACCACCTTTTGCAGTATTTAACTCTTTTT
Source organism: Capsicum annuum (assembly GCF_002878395.1). NCBI lineage: Eukaryota > Viridiplantae > Streptophyta > Magnoliopsida > Solanales > Solanaceae > Capsicum > Capsicum annuum. Next base: position 199,899,701 of record NC_061117.1, on the reverse strand, counting down.
CGTGATTATCACTTATATGTCTCATTAACGTATTCGTACCCCCTTGCTTGCCTCCTCTTTTATGCTTATATATTTGTTGACGAATATTGCATTGCACTTCAATATCTGATATACGTTCAAAAATTATCATGCAATACTAGTTGTTTTACGAGATCTTGGGGCACGGGGAGGGATATTAACCTATTTAGATCTAACATTAGCATTTCCTACTAAGGGTGTCTCACCAATATTTTCATCATCTTCATCTAAATCAACTGCATCTACTTCATTTTCTTCTTCTATATCGTTATTTTTCTAAGCTTCTACATAATCCATATCATGGGCACCTACACCTACTTCTTCCTCAAAAGGTTGACCAAGTGGTACCGGAGGCACACGGGTATATCTACTATTTGAACTACCTCTACCGCCAGTAATTTATTTTTCACTACCACTACCACTTCCGAGATAAATTATTTTTACATTTTTAGTGGCAAGGTTTCTTAATTTATCCATAATATAAATCAAACTAAAAAAATTTAAAATACACAAATGTAATAAAATTAAATATTCAACAATTAATACAGTAATTAAAAATTAAAAGTAAGAGATGAAACGACAATACCAAATTTGAAAGTATCCGAAAGTTGCGACTTTAGAAACTTCCACTCGTATTTTGTAATCGCAAAATTAAAAAATTAAATTGAGCACTTTAGAAAATATATAGAATATTTGAGAATTGAAATTTGAGAGAATGAAAATTGTGGAAAATGATTTGAAAGTATAGGGTATTTATAGGAATTTTTTGGGGTTTAAAACAATATTTTAAATGAAAAAACTTTTTTTTTTTAATAAAAAATGGCTAAGTAGCCGTTTGGACCCAAAAAGGGCCATATAGCCGTTGGGCCAACGACTACTTTGTGACCCAATTTTTAAAATTCAATTTTTGTTTCTTTTTAAAAAAGGATCCGGGCCAGTTAACCGGCGGGCCTGGATTGGGTTTGGTCAGGATCGGATTAACCGGGGCCAAAAAAATAACTCAGTCCGAAATTTGGTACCCTACAGCTCATGGGCTGATCGGGCCGGGTCAAACTGGCCTGTTTGACAGGTTTAAGCTCAACGGTAGATTGCCTTATCTGGAGTGGGCATAACACGGTACAGTATTTTAAACTTCGGTATCGTATTTTTAATTTTTAGTATCTGAAAGAATAATACCATTACCATACCAAATTAGTTCGATATGATTTGATATTCTTAAATTCGGTATTTTACGGTATGGTAATTTGGTAATCATACTTTATTTGATTTCGACTTACACATCTTCATATAAAAAAATAACAACTTTAAACTTTAAAAACATCTCAATCATATCAGACTATGATGCAACAATTTCAATCCTTTACATGTAACTAGCGTAACTTAATTGTATAAATATTTATAGCAAGTCATTAAAAAATTTCATATAATCCAAGTGAAATCTGCCAATATATTTCAGTTCATCAAAATGCAATTACACAAATTTAAATGCATTATAATATTGAAATGTGTTTCTTCACTAGCTTATGAATAAAGTTTTGTATAAGGATTCAGCCCTTGCCTTCGTGAAAGAAATGTACTATAACAGATGATGATCAATTTCTTTTCTTTGGCTAATGGATGATATATAAATATATTTAATAATCTTAAAATTATTTATAATATGAGTTTATATATTATTAAAAAACTTTATTGCGGTGTATGGTATTTTGATATTTATTGCATAAATATCAAATACCAAAATAATTTAAAATTTCTACCAAATACCATAACATTCATACCGCGGTATAAAATTTTTTGATTTCAATATGGTGCTCGGTATATACCATACCATGCCCACCCCTAAGCCCTTATCTGAGTTCGATCCTTATGGAAGGTCATGGGTATACGAGCTTTTGCTTGTTTAATTAGACCGCTTGGTTTTTTTCGTCTATCCAAGATATTTTTACTTGTTCAGTCTTGACACATACCTTAAGAAAAATTAAACAAAATGACATTTTACTATTTGGATATAATAAGTTCAATATTTTAAGAAACACATTGAAAAATGACTATAATTAATAATAAGGGTAGATGAGAAACTAAGTGATAATTATTTCCTGATTTTCAAAATTAAATAAGTAAAAATGAACATATATATTTAGTGTAGTAAATAAATAAAAATATACTAAAAAAATATTTTTTTAAAATAGATTAAAAAAGAAATAATGCCGAGGTACTTTTATTTCTTTGTGGAATGATTTTTTGTCGTCTACATTTTAACTTAAAATATCTGAGATAATAGAAGCTAGCTCCTCAAATTCGAATCTTCTAGTTTGTTCTTTTCAATATTACACACCTATAAAAAAATATTAATTAAATAATAATTTAATTAAGTTATTTATAATTATTTTTAATCTCAATTTTATACTGTGAAAAACTTCAGCAACAATGTACATTACAATTGCTAAGAACAAAATAAGCATAAAGAGAGAAACTTCATTGAAGAAAGAAGGAAAGGAAAATTGAATTTAAAAATTATATTACAATTGTGCGCTTATACTGAACTTACTAAATATTTTAAAACCTACACATTATGTCTATAAATATCTAGAAACCTCCTGACAGCTCATCCACCTCACTCTCATAGCTGACAACTTATTCATTAATTGAACAACTTGTAACTAACTGAATGTAACAATGCCCTAATAGAACAGTAAAAACTGATCAATGTAACGGTAAAAATAAAATGAATATCTAACTAGTAAAACTAATGAACTAATTACTGATATTTAAAACACTCCCCTCAAGCAGATGTGTGCAAAATGTTGAGCACATCAAGCTTGCTTAACAAATGCAAATGATGATTTTTACCTAGGCTCTTAGTCAATATATCAACTACTTGTCGTTGTGTAGGCACATACATAGGTCTTAACAAATTGATTTTAATCTTATCTTTGATAAAGTGTTAGTCAATTTCTATATGCTAATTAGTTCTTTCATGATATATGAGATTAGCCCCCAATTGAATAGTATGTTTTCCATCACTCAAGATTGTAATTGACTTATTAACTGGCACATTCATTTCTGCAAACAATAGCCAAGTAATCTCAGCCACTACTAAGACCATATTTCTGTATTCAGAAATAGTGTGTTGTTTCTCTGACTTTTAAGACCCCAAAGAACCACCAAATTGCATCACATACTCAATAACAAACATTTTTGTGTCGGATAAGCAGTCCAATATGCACCACAACAGCAGATCAAATCTGTGCTAGCTTGAGCTTTGAGCTAATGCCTAGAGATATGTACCTTTAAAATCTTACTATGTGCAACTTTTAAATGATTCTTAAACATTTGCATAAACTGACTCACTGGCTGAACAACATAGGTAATTTCAGATCTCACTACTAAAAAAATGTCAAAAAGCGACGGCCAACATCGCTTTTTTTGGCAAAATCGACGGAAATCCGTCGCTTTTTTTCCATCTAAAAAAGGGGCGTTGTTTTTTTAAAAACGACGGTATACGTCGCTTTACTACGACGAACAACGTTGCTTTTGGAGAAAAGAATTTTTTTAGTTATTTTTTGAAAAAACGACGTTGTGCGTCGCTTTTTGTTCTTCATGTGAAGAACACATGATGAACAAAAAGTGACGGTGTGCGTCATTTTTTGTTCATCGTGTGAAGAACACATGATGAACAAAAAACGACGGACATCATCGTTTTATTGGAAAACCTAATATTTTTTCAGAAAAATTAACGCTGTCCGTCGTAATTTGAGAAAAAATAAAATACTTTTTGAAAAAAAAAAGCGACGTTGGTCGTCTCTTTTTGTTTTTCATAATGAATAAAAAGCGACGTTGATCGTCGCTTTTTGTTTTTCATAATGAATAAAAAAGTGACGTTAGTCGTCGCTTTTTGTTCTTCATAATGAATAAAAAAGCGACGGCCGTCGTCGCTTTTCTGCATTTTTTTTAATGCAGAAATCTGCATTTTCTACATCCCACCTGTCAAATAAAAATGCAATTCAATATATACATCCCTTATGCAACACACATTATTACAATAATCATACAACACACTACATCAACAAATCATTTAAGCAATTCAAATCAACAAGACTTAAACAATGAGTCCAACAACATTCAAAATACTTAAAACAATCCTAAAGATTTTTCACTAATTAAAAGCTAAGTTCAAAATATCTAAAAATTATCTAAAAATCAAGTCCAACAACACTAACGAGTAGCCCCAACAAACTCCTTATCACTATCTGTTTCCTCTTCGCTACTTGAATCAGGAGCAACGGCCTGTGTTAAGGCCCGTCTAAGATGTGCAATCTGATGTGACATAGTAGCATGTCTCTCAAAAATTGTAGAAATGGCCTGATCGTGCTTTGTCAACCAACAACACATTGTCTGAAAATTAAATATATATATATATATATATATATATATATTAAAGTTAACTAAATAATAATTAAATCTAATATACCTTAAACTCTTGAAACATGACTTATTTAGAGACTATTGGAATATCCCACCACTCGTGCCAAGGATATGTAAAAAGTCTCATAACGCTCTTCCTTACAGCCTCATTAACTTCTTTTGACGCGGGATACCACCTGTAAATAACATAATAAGTATGTAAGCTTGAATATTTTATTAATGAAAAAATGAACCTATCAATTGAAAAATAAACTTACGAAGATCCATCAGGCTCGATAAACACTCTACCAAACATGTCTGTAGCTCCAGGAATTAGACCAATCAAATATGCATCAATATCTTCTTCTACAAGAGGAGGTGCACCAATTTCAAGTCATGAATTCACATTCTCAAATGATTACACTTTACTAATTTCAAAACACAAGTTCAGCTTTCAAGTAACTACACTAAACCATTTTCAAGTCACTAATTCACTTCTTAAGTAACTACACTTGATTAATTTGAAGTCAATAGTACACATTTCAAAACACTAAACCATTGTCAACTCTCTAATTCACTTTTCAAGTGACTAAACTTAACCGTTTTTAAGTCATGAATTCACATTTCAAGTATCAACACTAAACCAATTACAAGTCATGAATTCACATTTCAAGTATCAACACTAAACCAATTTCAAGTCATGAATTCACATTTTCAAGTGATATCATACTTTATAAATTTCAAAATACAAGTTCACCTTTCAAGAACTACATTAAACCATTTTCAAGTCGCTAATCCACTTTTCAAGTGACTAGTACACATTTCAAAACACTACACTTAACCATTTTCAACTCTCTAATTCACTTCTCAAGTGACTAAACTAAACCATTTTCAAGTCATGGATTCACATTTCAAGTATCAACACTAAACCAATTTCAAGTTATGAATTCACATTTTCAAGTGATATCACACTTTACAAATTTCAAAACACAAGTTCACCTTTCAAGAACTACATTAAACCATTTTTCAAGTCGCTAATCCACTTTTAAAGTGACTAGTACACATTTCAAAACACTACACTTAACCATTTTCAACTCTCTAATTCACTTCTCAAGTGACTAAACTTAACTATTTTTAAGTCATAAATTCACATTTCAAGTATCAACACTAAACCAATTTCAAGTCATGAATTCACATTTTCAAGTGATATCATACTTTATAAATTTCAAAATACAAGTTCACCTTTCAAGAACTACATTAAACCATTTTCAAGTCGCTAATCCACTTTTCAAGTGACTAGTACACATTTCAAAATACTACACTTAACCATTTTCAACTCTCTAATTCACTTCTCAAGTGACTAAACTAAACCATTATCAAGTCATGAATTCACATTTCAAGTAACAACACTAAACCAATTTCAAGTCATGAATTCACATTTTCAAGTGATATTACACTTTACAAATTTCAAAACACAAGTTCACCATTCAAGAATTACATTAAACCATTTTCAAGTCGCTAATACACTTCTCAAGTGACTAGTACACATTTCAAAACACTACACTCAACCATTTTCAACTCTCTAATTCACTTCTCAAGTGACTAAACTTAACTATTTTTAAGTCATAAATTCACATTTCAAGTATCAACACCAAACCAATTTCAAGTCATGAATTCACATTTTCAAGTGATATCATACTTTATAAATTTCAAAATACAAGTTCACCTTTCAAGAACTACATTAAACCATTTTCAAGTCGCTAATCCACTTTTCAAGTGACTAGTACACATTTCAAAATACTACACTTAACCATTTTCAACTCTCTAATTCACTTCTCAAGTGACTAAACTAAACCATTATCAAGTCATGAATTCACATTTCAAGTAACAACACTAAACCAATTTCAAGTCATGAATTCACATTTTCAAGTGATATTACACTTTACAAATTTCAAAACACAAGTTCACCATTCAAGAATTACATTAAACCATTTTCAAGTCGCTAATACACTTCTCAAGTGACTAGTACACATTTCAAAACACTACACTCAACCATTTTCAACTCTCTAATTCACTTCTCAAGTGACTAAACTTAACCATTTTCAAGTCATGAATTCACATTTCAAGTATCAACACTAAACCAATTTCAAGTCATGAATTCACATTCTCAAGTGATTACACTTTACAAATTTCAAAATACAAGTTCACCTTTCAAGAACTACATTAAATCATTTTTGTCCTCAAATGATGCTTATAACTTATTTGACTCCTATAATTATCTAAGACACTCATAAGATCATTTACTTAACTTCCACTTCATTTTATCCATTATGTGGTCCTAAAATTTTGTTGAGATCATTTACTTAACTTCCACTTCATTTTATCCATTATGTGGTCCTAAAATTCTGTTAACTCTCAAAATTTTAAAATTTTTTTGCCAGAATTTCCTTTGTAAATAGGCTTATCGCAAACCTGTCAGCTAACCAGAATACATATAAATACAATTCACCGAGCGTTACAACAAATATGTTACTCAACTGATAATACACGAGACTCCACTTGGCATTCCTTAAAAATTTTCACCTAAAGTATAAATCCACAACTAACTACTCCATATAGAAACAAGACACACCTCAGATCCACACTACCACATTAACTAGCAAGGTACTAAACATAAATTCATTTCTGTTAGATAAGTTCGATGTACTAGCACTACAATCCTAATAATCTTCCTTGCATTTTCAATCACAATTCAAGCTTAAGGTATAACACTTATCATGGACAACCACAAGAATTTATATACTATATTGACTTATAATTATTGAATAGAGATTGAATAAATACTTTTCCACCAATGGTCTGGCTCTGGTCGATGGCTGCAGCGTTGACTGGTGACTGGTGGTTGGTGGCGCGGAGGCTGGTTCGTTCATCATAGGGCTGGTTCATTCGGTGTCGGAGGCTGGCTCATCGGTGGCTGTTCTTCGCAAATGGAGGGAGCTGCTGGCGGCGGCTTGAGGGGCTTCGCCGGCGTGGTTTCACCGGAAAAGGGGTGAGGCAGCAAGGGAGGAGAGAGAGGGATCAAGATGTGTTTGTTATGGTGAGTCTTAGAGAGAGAGAGAGAGAGTATAAGGGAGGGAGGCGAATGTTTGAGGGATAAAATGAGGATAGAGTTTGATATTTTGTTTAAAAGGAAAGATTGGTTGATTTGATCTCAGCCGTTGGATCAACTTTGATCAATGACTAAGATTAAGGTATTTGAAAGTAGGTCAATTGGGATTTATATTGATATTTAATTTTGGCTAAAATTGATACTAATTGGAATAAAAGATTGGCTAAAAATTAAACACAAGAAAGGAAAATTAAATAAGAGTGGCTGCTAGTTTAATAAATGTAATAATAATAATAATAATAATAATAATAATAATAATAATAATAATAATGAAATGACTTATGTGTTTTAAAATAAAAAAGAGGGTAATTTGATCTCAGTCGTTGGATCAGGTTTGATCGACGACTGAGATTTAAAGGTTGAGAATTTGATCAAAATTTACATAAATTTTCAATTGTGTCACAAATTTGCTATAATTGTAATAAATTGTCTAAAACTAGGCTAAAATTGGTATATTGTGGTAAAAAATTGGGTCAGAAAATAAATAGATCAGACAAACTGATTTAATTTAGACTATTATTTAAATAAATGTTATAAATAATAATAATAATAATAATAATAATAATAATAATAATAATAATAATAATGAAAAACTAGACAACATATGTATAAAAAATATGAGTGTGCACCATTGCGTGAAAAAAATAATTTAAT
>NC_061117.1:199811838-199891356 GCF_002878395.1 Capsicum annuum | reverse complement strand
ATTTTGATAAAATAGCAGCCTAAATGACGAGAAAAATAGTAAGACGTTGATATTAAAATAAAGTAAGCATATAAGAATTAATGTTACGTAAAATTACTATATAAAATAGCAGCTTGAGAGGGGTATCGTGAGGTCAAAATTAGGTGTCAACACAATTAAACCGGTCTAGTCCTACAAAATAGGTCTGTGGAGGGTACAGTGTATGTAGACCTTCTCGAAAACCTATTCAAGTTTGAAGATTCTTGTAAAATAAAACACATCATGTAGGGTTTTTGCTTATTGATTTGATTATTGGTTTAACTTATTTAAAAATCGATATCCAATAAACCAAACCGATAATATTTAAAATCAAATCGAATCGATCGATGCACACCCCTAATTTCAAGAAAAAAATAGTGAAATTGGGATTAGAAATTGGGTTAAAAAATATTGAATTGGAGATTTCGATTACGTTAATATAACGTATTAATATGATGAATTTTCGGCTAATTGGCTTCATTATTATAACTTCAATAGTGTATTATTAGCTCGATCATATGATGTTAACGTATTATTCATAATATTTGGATATATAGACTCAGTTAGCTAACTTTTAACTATATATATCACATACACGAGTATATTACCTCGTAATACAACGTATTTTATTTCTACTCTGATGAATTATCATTTAATTTAGCTTATATTATTATATTAATAATTTAAAAATATATATTATTACCTTAATCAATCGATCGTATGACATCAATGTATTCAATATATATAGTTGATTGACTATAAACTTCACAATGTGTATTAGATACATCACATACACATGTAAATTACCTCGTAATACAACATTTTGTATATATATAATGATAAATTATCGTTTAATTTAGCTTATATTATTATATTATAACTTCAACAGTATAGTTTTTTATCAATCGATCGTATGATATCAATGTATTCAATAAATAATTGAATACATTTAATTTTCTTAATATAAAAATTATTTATTTAATATTAAATTAAAAATTGAATATCGAAGTACAGTGTCGTTTTCATAAATTTAATTTTTAATTTAGTTTTAACAAAAGCGACGCTGTCCGTCGCTTTTTGAAAAAAATAAATAAAAATTAAAAATATTTGTAAAAAAAAAGAAATTACAAATTACAACGGACAGCGTCGCTTTTCTCGAATTAATATTTTAAAAATAAAAATTATAGCGACGTTGTCCGTCGCTTTTAATAAAAATAAAAAAAAATAAAAATTAAATTTAAAAATCGACGGACTACATCATTTTTTAAAAAATAATAATAATTATTTTTTAATAAATTACGACACTGTCCGTCGCTTTTATTAAAAAAATATAAATTATTTTTTAACTACTTGACACAAAAATCTGCGAAAAAAAGCTACGGATATTAAGTCATTGGGTGTCGCTTTTAATAAAAAATAAATAAAAATTAAAATTAAACTAATAAAGCGACGACCAACGTCACTTTTCTCATCGCTTTTTAAAGTGACACAGTCCATTGCTTTTTTTTTTTGCATTGCTTTTTAGCCCTTTTTTAGTAGTGTCTTTAAATTAGCTTCCCAACCAATCTTTTATGGGAAGTGTCTTTCTTCAAAATGAGATCTTCAACAATTTCTGCAGCCTGATCAAACTCCACTAATATCAACTTATCTTTGGACTCCAAGGGTGTATTTGCTGATTTTGCACCAACAAGTCCAGCCTCAAAGATAAGTTCAAAAAGATACTTTTTTGATTCAAAACGACCCCTCGTGTGGATCTCAACACTTCAATCTGTAGGAAGTAGTTAAGATCTTCTAAATACTTAAGCTTAAATTATTGATGCAACACCTCTTTTTTTTCATAAATCATAATTGCATTGTCTCCAATGATGAGTAAATCATCAACATATACTAAGACTATTATCATCCATTCTGCATTCTTTAAATTGAATAATGAATAATGCTGAGTAAATCATCAACATATATTGATGAGTAAATCATCAACATATACTAAGACTATTATCATCTCTGCAATTAATAGTGCTGAGATGAGCTTAATGTTTTATTGTGTGGAGGCTTGTTTAAGCACATACATGACTTAAGCAGCCTATGGACCTTGTATTGTCCCTCTTTTTGAAAATCTTCTGGCAATTTCATGTACAATTCTTCATCTAAATTCCCTTGTAAAAATAAATTATACACATTCATCTGATATAAACAACAACCTTTTGAAAATACTAGAGCTATAACACATACAATTATCATCTTAGCTAGAAGTGAAAAAGTATCATGATAGTTCAGGCCTTCTTGTTGGCTATAACCCTTAAGCCACTTGTCTTGCCTTCAACCTCTTCACTTTTCCACTGGCTTTATACTTAAATTAGTACGCCATTCATGATCCAACAACATTCTTTTCAGGTGGTAAATCAACCATCTCCCAAGTATTGTTATTTTCAAGAACTTGAATCTCCAATTTCACAGCCTGAATCGTCTTTCATCCTTAGCTTCTTGGCTAAATTATTATGGTACTACTAATATTATTATGGTACTACTAATGTAGAAAAGATATCCAAATAACATTGGTAGCTTGGAGTACTTTTGTCGTATGATAGGTAGTTAGATATAGGATATTTTGTCCCTTTATTTTTTCCTAGCTTATAAACAATTCAAAACATCCCTTTGCAATTAAATTCTTGTGAAAAATATAACTATAGACAGATAGAAATGAGCATAACTTTTGGATTACTAAAAATTTTTTAGATTAAAGACACCGTCAGATTTATACTTGAATTAGCTTTTCAACGCCACTAGTTTTGCCTTAATCCGATATCAGAATAAAATATTATGGCCACATTACTAAAACAGTGTCAAAACTGTCAGTGACAATGACTCTGACAATGAGTCATTGTCAGACCTAATGGGTCATCAGAAGGAGTCGTTGCCACAGAAGTAGGGGCATAATTTGGGTCCTTTGATTGCGACTCAAGCAACAACTCATGGCCAAACCTAATGAGTCGTTGCCTAAGTCGTCCGGACTGCTTTCAGGAGTTTTCAGAAGATTTTTGAGTTTTTTTTGGTCCTTTTTCACTCTTTTAATCCCAAGACTGTGTTGTTTAAGCTATCCTAAGGCTGAATATAAAGCCTAAAAAACTCCTAATCCCTCATTCTTAACACAGCACATAAAGTACTCAAAGAAACATGCGATTTTCACTTCTCCAAAGCAAGAAATTAGGATTCTTCTTCTCCAAGTTCAAATCCTCAAAACTTTAATTCAAGAATCAAAAGTAATCAAGTACATGAGGTTTAAATAAGGATAACCTTCCATCCTTGTGCCCAAAAGCTTTGATTTTTCAATTATTTTGTTAAGATTTCAATTAGGGTTCATACCCAATTTTCATATTCTTGAAATTATGACATTATAATGTGATTTAAAGTTTAGTTAGAACAAGAATTTATCTTTACTCATGTTTTCACTTATATGATTGTTATTATGTGATGCATTTTATTATTTTGACATAAATTTCTATGAGATGGTGTATATATATGATTTTCAGCCTGATTTAGTCAATTTACAAATAAGAGCATATGAATTTATCATGATTCTCCCAGTTTGCAAGAAGTTCAGATTTACTATTTCAGATTTAGATTTCATCTTTGATCTTATGATCTCAGATAAGACAAGAAATGCTCAATTTTTCTCATGAATACAATTTAAGCAAAAGAAGCAAAGTTAATTTTCAGTTTATACACCCTTATGTTATTTTAAGGTGGTTTCATAAGTATGAGCATATACATATATGTTTTGGGAGTAGTATTTAGCACCGAGAAGGAAATGTGGGTTTAACGCATCCTATTCTCCAAAAACGATGTGCCACCATAGGTTTAGGGGACTCGCCAGTGAGTGTCACCTCTTTTTACAATATACGCTCAGTTTAGTGATCACTCTAAGTTAATGTTCTATTCCAATGGCAAGGGTAGAACAACTCCCCTCAACTTGGGCAAGATGTTGGACTCTATGATAGCTCACATGGTTTATGTCAGTTATAAGAATCTCTCATAAAAGTAAAGATTTTAGAAACTAAGTGTAACGATTCACTAAATATATCATATTATGCTTTATTATTCATGTTTTATAATATTTAAGCTTTCAATTTTATTCATGACCAAATTGAGTACTTTTACACTTAGCATGCATGATTTAAAAGTATGTTCACCTTCATTTTTACTTATTGAATTCACTCCCACATTCTTAGTATATTTTAGAAGTACTGATCATATATAAGTCTTTGTGGCTACATTGTTTCATAATGTAGGTACCAGATGTAGTCCACGCATCAGGGTCAGGCAGTTCACAGCTTTTAACCAGCAGGTAATGAGTTTTCTTGATTGGAGGACTCGAGTCAACTATAGTTCTAGTAATATATGTTTTATTCAGTTCTATTGATTAGGGATAACTAGGGGTTATGTCGCAACTACCTATAGTTAGTTAGTAGAAACTTCATAGACAGTCAGTAAGAATTGATGTATTTAGTTTGACCTTCCTTTTCTATAATTCAGTGACGTAAATGTTTTAAAAAAAATTGTATTGAACAAGTCCAGCTAATGATATCTCTTTCGCTTATTATTTTTAGTTTTATGCATTTATTCAGTTGCTCAGAATTATGCCAGTATCATGGGTTAGCTGGGGATCACTTGCAATTCTAAGCACTATGTGACGTTAAAGGGGTAGGCTCAGGGCGTGACATATAACGTGTGATTACGGTCATAATTTGTGAAAATATCTAAATTTGCATTATTACTAGTGTTTGCATATGGTTTCAAGAAATTTTGTGGACTAATTTTGACTCTTTTTATTTGCAAAAGGAAATACATGCTCCTAAAATAAAACATCTCTCTTGTTAAATAACTTGTTAGTATTCAAATTCATTAACAAATAACCTTCTTTATAATGGAGTATCCCATTAAAATTGTAGGTATGGCTCTTCAAAAAATTTATGACCCCTAGGCAATACTAAATCATAACATAAACAATTGATTACTCTCAGATGTGATAAATAAGAGGCCTTAGAGAAAAATAGCTCTTATGGACTTTTACCCTTTATGGATGATGATAACAGTCTGTTTATCAAGTACACAATGACTTGAGCAGTTATGTCTCAAAACTTGAGGGATTGAGATCTAATAGATTTAGCTATATTCAAAATTTTTTTGTGCTTCCTCTCTACCATATCATTTTGTTATGGTGTTTTAGGAAAGTTTCTCTGACGAATACACCTATAGATTGAAACTTTTCTTTTCATTGAGAGTTAGTAAACTCTGTGCTATTATTTGATCTTATTGTAATGATCCGCTGGGTCACTTTCTCATTTTGGTGTTTTGAGCCTTTTCATAGTGGTCACAGGTCATTTATGACCTGATGAAACTATCGGTTTGATTATCGGATAGTTTATTTGAGTTTTAGGCTCATCTCTCTATTTTGAATCTTTTGTTATCAAGGAATTTCTTTTGAATTAAAACTCCTAGAAAATAGCCTCGGGTGAGAATTCCAGTAGTGACATCAGCTCTAGATTGTTGATTGCTTTCAAACTTTTTGTGAGTTATTGAGTAAAATTTGGTTAAAATTGAACTATGTGTCAGTTTCACATTTAATAAAAACAATCTTGAATGAAAGTTTCTATGGTTCTACTGAGTTCAAAATGTCAAATGTGATATGGTAGCATAGTTTATTTGCGCTCACAGGGTTTCGAACGAATACCAAGCACCCGGTCAGAGTTAGTTGGGACTTAGGAAAATTACTGATTTTCCAGCATTTGGTGTAGCCACCTTTTGTTCTTCGCATTCCGAGGTACAGGTCACGTCCATGAAGAGTTGATTTCTTTACCTTCACTATCTCTAGCCTCACCTCTCACATTCGCGATACAGGTCAGCCCTGACCTAGTCAACTGCTTTATTCCCAATCGTGGTTTGTTGCCTGTGTTTGCGGTAGTATAATTCAACTTCCATCAAATTTACGACCAATTGGCCATTTTTGCGAAAGGTATTTTTCTTAGTTTTCACATTTGTGACCGTTGTCCCCTGCTCTCCTCGTCCTCCACGTTTGCAAAGGCTAAATCCCTGATAATATAAATCCCACTCTTTTTTATTTCTTCATTATTTTCTCACTATTTTCTTCTATGTTTAGCCCTAAGCACTCTAGAACTAGTGGAGAATCTTAAATTGGAGTTAGGTATGTTTAAGGGACATTGATATGATCATTTTCCGTTAAATTCTTTGTAAATTTTTTACCTAAATCGTCTTTTTAATTCTTGTTTTCTATCTAACTCTCCATCTCTTGGGGTTAATTTGGTCCCCATTTGTGATCAACATTTAAGCACACATTCCTTGTCCTTCAATGAATCTCATGATGGATTTAATTTTAAAGTTTCATTAGCTGGCCTCACGACCCATTTTGACCTGATTTTGTGCTTTAAGTTTATATCACAATATAGATATCATTTACTCGTATAAAAGTTTGGATTATTATCTTGATAGTTCAATATCATTTTAGAAATCTTGGTGGAATGAAAAGTGATTCGGGGGCAATTCATGATTGTGGTTCATCATCGAGATTGTCTTTGGTCTATTTTTTTTTATGAGATGATGTTACGTATAAGATTGCATGTTAGGTAGGGATTATAAGATATTTTATGACTAGTATATCATGACTTAACCTATTTAGAGAATTTGGATAGAGATGTGATCGAACCTTAGCCTAGAATACTTAATATGATTTTAGAATCTTATTATCCTTGTTTATGGACTTGATTACGCATAAATTGACATTACAGATCCTTTAATATAGGATTTACCATATGACTTAATGATTTGGATGATATTTCCCCGATTAGAGATTTGTAGTGATTTTATGTCTTAATTACCATAGTTTTCTAATATATGGGGCGTTATATGTTATTTATATATTGTTGTGCCCGAGACCATGGTACCATTTGGACTTAGGTGAGTATTCTATCCTTAAAAGAGCACAATTCTAGTTTGTGGATGCTTAGGTAAAGATAGGTTTGTTTTTATGGTTTTGTTATGGTTCTAGAGTTTACAATTCGATTCTATAGCCCATTTATGATGTTGAAAAATCTAAAGCTTGCTTTTCTGGTGTATTGACTTCATCTCCTGGTGATAGTATTAATATTGGTAATGGTGTTGATTGGGTACTCCGTTCTTTCTATGATGTGGTCCATGATTGTATCGCCCCGAGACTACCTCCTGAACGTCACACGGTGATTAGAACCATAAGTGAACCCAAGCTAACTCATGGTACTAACATAATTTGTGAGAAACTGAATAAAATACATGAAACTAGAAATACTACATAGAAGTCATATCTCTAGCTAAACTTGTTCAATATAATACGATTTAAAAACATTTACAACGCTGGTTATACAATGGAAACTAAAATTGAATACATTAACTTTGACTGACTCTCTATGAAGCCTCTACTAATACTAACTATAGGTAGCCAGGACATGACCCCCCAGCTATCCCTAATCAAGATAAATGAATAAAACTCATCACTTGCTGATTGGAAGCTGTGAACTGCCTGATCATAATTTTGTGAGCTACAACTGATATCTAATTATAAAACATTATAGCCACACATACGTGATTAGTATATCTTGAATTTATTGAGTATATGAGGGTGCATGCAATAAGTAAATCTGATATATATATACATATATATATATGTATATATATATATGTATATATATATATATATATATATATATATATATATATATATATATATATACATATCATAATCTTATAAACATACATGCTAAGTGTATACAAACTCACCATATTGATGAATAAAACTGAAAGATGAAATTTCTGTAAGCATAAGTAGTAAATACAAAAAAAAAATACCTTGATGAGTTTTTACACTTATTTTTAAAATTCAATACTTTTCTTGTGAAAGATTCTTATAACCTACATCAACCATGTGAGTGAACATGGAGTCCAATATTTGACCCACATTGAGGAGGGTTGTCCTATACCTTGCCATCGGTAAAGAAATTTACTTAGAGTGAATTCACTCTTGAGAAGAAATACACTCTCAACTAACGAGGACTTTTTCTGAAGGAAAGAACTCTCAACTAACAAAGACCCGTTTAATCTATGGTGGCACATAGTTTGAGAATTTAAGTATGCTAAACCCGCATTTTCTTGGTGCTAAATACTAATCCCAAAATATACTAATGCTCATAATATATGAAATTCACCATAAAGTAAAGCATAAGGGCTTACAGATCTGATAAATCAACCACGCTTTTATTGCTAAATCATGCTCATAAGTGACTGTGAGTTTTATATCATATTTGAGATCATAAGATAAGAGTAATTATGTTGTAATAGTCTATGATCTGAAATAGTAAGTCTGAACTTCTTGTAAACTAAGTGCATCATACTAATTTTTTTAACATTTATCGACTCATGGAAGTTTCACGCCAAAACACTAAAACTCAATTCATAAGATCAATTACGCGAGTAAAAATATGAACAAAAATGAATTCTTGTGCTAAATAATGTTTAACTCATAAGGAAACATCACATTTTCAAAAGTTCATAAAGTAGGTATGAACCCTAATTATTAAATTCATATGAAAAACTGAGTTATTTTGGGCAGAAGAATAAAAGAAAATCCTTTTCAAACCCCGCATACCAGGTTTTGTTGATTTCTTGAAGGAAAAGTTAAATTAGAGCCTTGAAAGGATGAATCTTTTGGAGAGAAAACCTTTTTTTGATGTTCTTGAGAGTCTGAAAAGAGAGAAATTGATGACTTGAGTTTATGAAATGAGGGAAAATGTGAGTGTATCAATTATAGGGTCATTTAGGACATAAATGACTAGTTTGCCCTTAAAAAATAGGAGAAAAATAAAATTTTAGCATAGGCATGACCACTGGCATGGCACAATCTTATGGCGGAGCACAGCTAGTGTGTCAGGCTCTTATCGCGAACCCTTATTGGTTCGCTCACAAAAATACTCATAACTTTTTACTTTGATATCATATTAAGGTGAAATTGGATGTGTTCAAAATAGTATTAAATACCTTTAATTTGATGGGTTTTGAGCTTTGAATCTTTATATATTCTAAATGTGATACTCATTGTTGCGCCCAAGCGCACACACAAGTATACGTGGTCTCACCAAGTAATATAGTGGCCTTAAATAAAGCCGAATATCGATCCCTCAGAGACTTGTGTTAAAAAACTGTACAATTCTAGTTCAACAATTGAGATTAACTAGTGCAACGTAGCCAAAAGAGTTTCGAAAGCTCATAAACTAAAATAATGCGGGAAAGTAATGACTTTGAGAAATCGATGGATGAAAGCCCAGGGTTAAGGGACTTCGAACAATCATACTACGCTATTGAAATTCATTTGTTAGATTAATTATCTTGGTTGTTGATTGACGGGGTTGATTTTATGATCATGGTATCTCGATCCTATGATCACCTATCTAACATAGCCCCAAAACTACATTGTTGAGCAGGGATTTGAGAACTAAGCTAAACACATTTATATTTCATCCCGCAGCGATCCAAGTAGGGCTTATAGGTATATCTCTATCCTAGACTCTAATTCAAATTTCTTATTTTATAAAAGAATAAGAACCCTACTCTATTTACCCCCACGTTCTATCTTTCTATTCTCCCTCTCGAGCTCACAAGGTTGACAATATATGTATTCTAAGGTTTGATACTCCTTAAAATAGTTTAAAAAGGGATAAATAAATAATCAAATATGATAAGAAATTCAAACAAACTCAATTCAAAGCAATCGTAAACATGTTCTTGGCCTTAACCTCGGAAAGGTGGGGTTTAGCCACTAATGGCATAACCTTAATCCAAATCATTGAATACATGATTAAATCTATTAAAAAGATAAAGTAAGGAGAATTAAACCCTAAAATAAGTGTTTGGAAGACCATTTCCAAAGCCAAAGACGTCCAAAAGTGTCTACCAAAGTGTACAAGGTTCCTATTTATAGAAGGAGAAAATTTGTTGTCGGTGGAGAGAGCCTTGTGCCTTGTTGGTCATCCCTTATGAAGGGAGAAACGCATCATGTGGATTAGTCCAGTGGAGAGAGAAGAGCGCCCTATTGGCTCATTGGAAATTGCCTTTGATGCAAAACTTAGCCTTTTGCTTTTGTCTTCCATCCCACACCTTGTGGTGTTGTTTACACTTGTATTTCAGCTTGTGTATACTCCATATATCCTCAAAATAAACTCACCAAGAATCCTACATGATCAAACATCATGGATTAGACCTCAAAACAACACACAATCCATAACGACAAGCTAGAAACTCAAACTAGGAACTAGTGTCATCCCATTAATCATTAGCTTAGCCTTTTGACTCTTAGATTGATTCCATTGCACATTAAACACTATAAAAAAGTTGTTCCACAAATAATTACATATTTAAAACCATTATGAACTCAATACACACACTAGAATCCATCGAGATCAACTAGAACAACACCTAGCTCAAGCTAGTAAAACTAGTTTTCTCATCTAGATCTAAACGATCAATTTGAACCCAAACTTGTTTAAAAATACCTTTAAACATTGAAATCACATACTTAAAAACTTAGATGCTTATTTATATAATCATAAACAAGTAAAGCACACCAATTACCCTCAAAACAAGGCTAAATAAACTAGTATAATAATACTAAAGTGAATTAATACACCCAACATCACCACCCCAAACTAAAAGCCTTGTTCATCCTCCAACAATTCTTTACTATAAGCATCATAAGCTGAGGAAACTCTACATTTCTTCTACATGCAAGACACTGTAACGCCTTGGAAAATGGGTCCCGGAGCATCTCACGGTGCTTGAGGCTACGAATAGCCCCAAGCTAACCCTTTGATCCATTTTCATGCAGTTCAACACAAATCAACGGGGTTTCTATAAATAACCCTCAAATATCAACAGAGTAATCATCATCCAAGAATAAAAGAATTTTGGAAAGATAACAAAATACAACTTATTAGTCAACTCCCAAATCTATACTAGTCTGACAAGCGTCTAAGAAAATAAATAAAACCAGCGAGCCATTGAGACATGCCCCAACTGAATCATACTCAATTGTCAAATGTAAATTATTTCGTGAAACCAACATCAGATATCACATCCTCGGAACATGAGGACTCACCATAATAGAGGATGTAGAAATGCATGCCCGAAGAATCACTGTCAAACCTGGAATTGAGCACCTGAACCTACATTCCGAGAAAATGTAGCCCACATCCGAAGATGTGGGTCAGTACCATAGAAAAGGACCTAATATATAGGGGTGTATGTAGTTGTATAAACATCATCATCATAAATATTTATTAAAAAGATGCAGGATGTATAAAAGACTCACATAGCCCTACAAAAATCATCAGAATCATGAGAGGATGAAATAAGTACAATAACACATGTGAGTCGTCATATAATGTGTCAATCACTTTCAGTATATCAATTCTCATAATGTAAATATCATTTAAATCTTTCGAAAGAATAACTTTCACAATTTCACTTTCAAATCACTTCACCATTCACCATAGACACAAGGAAACACACACACACTGGGAGATCCTATAGCCGACATAAACCATGTGAGCTACATGGAGTCCAATGTACAACCCACGTTGGGGAGATCCGTCCTATCCTTGCCATCGGAGTAGGACTATCGATATCAAATCCACACAAACTAGTGATCATTATATAAATCATCCTCAGACTCACTCCTACGGGGCCACGTAGTTCTAAGAAAGTAAGGTCGCTTTATACCTCCCACTCGGTGCTAAAGATTTCTCCCGGACTTAGCTCAGATCATTTCAAAGACAATCCATAACAAAACAATTTCAGTAATATATAAATATACATCGGGAGCCATCATGCTTCCCAACTATCAAAATCAACCACGTTGTGGATTTATTTCACACTCGAGTTCAAAACAACTCTATTAAGACCAAAAGGTCAAATCATTCAAAATATCTCAAATATTCAACATCAACATTCTTATAACATACACTTTCTAAAAAAAAACACAATTTCCAAGGGGGATTTATGATCTAAATATCAAAATCATGATAAATATCGTTCAAGATTCATGCTTTATATCTCCACACATGTAAATTCATCTTTCAAAATCATAAACATCAAGATTTCATAATAATCATCATAAGATATGGGTTCATGCTTCAAATTCATAAAAATCAAATAAAACTCATGCACTTGTAAAGAAAATTACTTTTGGGCACACGAACAAAAGAGAGTTTTTGTTGAAAATCTCCACATACCTTGAATGATGAACTTTAGATCGATACTCATTTTTGAGATGTTAATCATGCCTTTGAATAATAGTTCTTAGAGTTCTTGAACTTGGCACTTGGAATCTAGAATAAATTTGCAGAATTAATGGTGAACTTTGGAGGTTCTTGAAGTTGGATGTAGGAGCTTAGGGTTTTCTTTTTGAGGGAATTTGATGAAATATAACATATAATGCTTCTAATAGGCTTTAATATAGGGTTTGGACGGATTTTGGGTGAGGCAGAATGACCAAAACTCCCCTAGAAATAAAAAAATTCTTGAATCTGTCCTTTGGTGAACTGTTTTTATAGTATGAAGTAGATCAACCATAACATTTTACTCCGACATCCAAATTGGATGAAACCAATTACATTAGAAAGAGGACCTCTCATATGTTTCCATTGATATATAGTAGCTCACCCAGATCATTGTGTACGAAGAGTTATGATCGTTTGAATTTGACCCAAAAATTTGCTTTTGATAGGCTGAAGTAGATCGACCATAACTTTTTGCTCCGATAGACAAATTGAATGAAACTGATTTCATTGGAAAGAGGACTCGCAGAGATTTCCGTTGATATATAGTAGATCACCCAGATCATTATGTACAAGGAGTTATGATTATTTAAATTTGGAGCAAAAATATACCGGGCCTCAGTACTTTTTCCTGCACGTTTTACTGTTCACTATTATTCACGATTCGATCGGAATGTTCATAACTCATCACTCGGGTGTCCGTTTTGGATGATCCACATATCGTTGGAAAGCTTATTCGATACTCTACGTAATGGTGGGTCATAATCTAAGACATTCCACATGAAAAAATTTATAATTCATTTTAGAAGATAGAACCCAACACGTTTACGCATAAAATTTCAACGAAAAATTTTCTGGGGTATTACATCTTCCCCCCTTGGAAACATTCATCCTCGAATGATACTAGACATGCAAAGATTAGATAGGGAATAGAGAATACATCTGAAACCATTCATTAGACTCATCACCACATCGTTTCTCACTCTGAATGCAACATAGAATTCATAAATTCAAGAAACTACAGCTGAACACATAATAAATGACAGCTGAACTGCTGCAACTTTTATCAAAAGTGCATGATTTAGGAAGGAACGGTACCTTCGGCTTGATCGAAGTTCGTGAAAAATTAGTGCGGGTACTTGGATCGCATATCCGCCTCAGCTTCCCAAGTTACACCCTCAACAAATTGGTTTCGCCACAACACCTTGACCAAGAGAACTTCTTTGTTTCTTAGTCTCCGGACACTGAAATCAAGAATCTCAACAGGAATCTCATCAAAAGAAAGATTTTCTTGAATGTCAGCACTCACAGAGGAATCCACTACCACAGCATCGCTAATATACTTTCTAAGCATGGAGACATGGAATATTGGATGAACAGAGGACAACTCGAGAGGCAAATCGACCTCATAAGCTACCTTACCAAAAAAGATAAGAATTTTTTAAGGACCAACATAACGGGGACTAAGCTTCCCCTTATTTCCAAATCTCTTCACCCCCCTCATAGGTAAAATTTTTAGATACACTAGGTCACCAACTTCAAACTCAAGGTCTCTCCTTCTAACATCCGCAATTGACTTCTGACGACTTTGCGTAGTTTTCAACCTTCCCCTAATCAACTTAACTTTGTTCATAGCCTCAAATACCAAATCAGGACCACTCACAACCGCTTCAACCACCTCGAACCAACCTATGGGTGATCTATAGTTCCTTCCATATAAGGCTTCAAACGGAGTCATGCCAATACTAGAGTGGAAACTATTATTGTAAGCAAACTCTATCAAAGGTAAGTGATCATCCCAATTTCCCTTAAAGTCAAGTATACAAGCTCTCAATATATCCTCTAAGGTCTGGATGGTCCGCTCAGACTGACCATCAGTCTGCGGATGAAAAGCAGAACTCAAAAGTACTTGGGTACCAAGACCCTTCTGAAAAGCTTTCTAAAATTGCGAAGTGAACTGAGTACCCCTATCCAAAATGATAGAAAAGGGAACTCCATGCAGTCTGACTAGCTCTCGGATATACAATCTAGCGTAATCCTCAGCAGCAGTATATGAAGTATGAACAGGGAAGAAATGAGCAGACTTAGTCAACCTATCAACCACAACCCAAATGGAATCATGATAGCATCGGGAAGGAGGTAAACCAATCACGAAGTCCATATTTATCTCTTCCACTTCCAGGTAGGAATACTAAACTCTTGCATCATACCACCAGGTCTTTAGTGTTCAACCTTAACCTGTTGGCATGTTGCACACTTAGCTACAAATGCTGCTATATCTTTCTTCATGCCACTCCACCAATAGATTTCCCGAAAGTCTCGGTACATCTTGGTGGCACCAGGATGAATAGAATATCGCACCCCGTGCGCTTCAGCCATAATCCTCTATCTCAGATCATCAACATTCGGGACACACAATCTATCTTTCAATCTCAACATACCATCTCCACCTTGGGAGAAAACCTCTACTTTTTGGTCCATGACTGACTCTTCAGTCTGACCAAACTAGCATCTAAGTATTGCTTTCCTTCACTTTCGAAACCAAGAAGGATTCAGAACTACTCTGAACCCCTATACTACCTTCAGTGATCTCTAAGGGTTTCCAAGACAGTTTGAAGATGATCAGAATGTTCATCCTCATTACGGGAGTACACTAGTATATCATCGATGAACATTATGACAAACATATCCTGCTATGGTCTGAACACTCGATTCATGAGGTCCATAAAAGCTGCTGGGGCATTAGTTAACCCAAAAGACATAACAAGAAGCTCAAAATGGCTATAACGAGTTCAGAAAGCAGTGTTTGGGATGTCACAGTCCCTAACTTTGAGTTGATGATAGCCGGAACGAAGGTCTATCTTTGAGAAATAACTTGCACCTTGCAATTGGTCAAACAAATCATCTAGTCTCGGATGGGGGTACTTATTTTTGACGGTGACTTTATTCAGTTGGCGGTAATCAATGAACATACGCAAAGAACCATCTTTCTTTCTCACAAACAACACAGAAGCACCCCAAGGAGAAACACTGGGCCTTATGAAACCCTTATCTAGTAGATCTTTGAGTTGCTCTTTCAACTCCTTAAGTTCTGCAGGGGCCATACGGTAAGAAGGAATACAAATGGGATGAGTATCGGGAAGAAAATCAATCCCGAACTCTATCTCTTTATCAGGAGGTATCCCTGGGAGATCATCCAGAAAGATATCAAAAAACTCATTGACGACGTTAACAAACTAGAGTGTTGGAGTCTCAGACTTAGTGTCTTTGACTCTAACCAAATGGTAAATACACCCCTTGGAAATAAACTTTTTAGCTTTGAGGTAAGAGATAAAATGACTCTTGGGTGACACAGAATTCCCAGGCCACTCAAACACGGATGCACCCGAAAACTAAAACTTGACCACTCAGGTTCGACAATCAATAGAGGCATAAGAAGAATACAGCCTGTCCATACCCAGAATCACATCAAAATCTACCATGTCTTACTCAATCAGATCAGCCAACAAGATTCTATGAAGAACGGTAACAGGACACTTTTTATACACTTTCTGGGTAAAAATCGAATCACCCACTGGGGTAGAAACTAGGATAGGCTCAGGGATAATCTCAGGTCTCATTTCAAAATTCACAGCAATCAAAGGTGTAACATATGAGAAACTGGATCCAGGATCCAACAAAGCATACACATTAAACTGAAATATAAGAAGCATACCAGTAACAACATCGGGAGAGTCCTCCTGTTCCTTGTGGGACGGTAAAGCATAGAATCTATTCTGGCACTGCCCGCCAACATTGCTAGAAGAGGCGCCCTGAGCTGGGGCTGGGCGAGTCGCTGGAACTGGAGCACTAATTGTCTGCTCGCCGGAACTGGAGCACTAATTGTCTGAGTCTGGGTCTGAGAGCGATAGTCACGAAGCCCTTATCCATCCTGTGGACAATCTCTAACTCTGTGACCCATGTCACCACACCGAAAATAACCCCTCTTCTCACCCCAATACTCACCCGAATGAGCCTTACTACACTTAGGACACAGGGGATGATTTGGCTTACTGCCAGCACTGTACTAGGACCTAGATACATATTACCTGCTACCTTGATCTTGCCTACCTCTAGGCATGGAAGCACTAGCAGATGATGGTGCTGGCATAGACGAACGATCCTGATACTGAGGGCGACTCCCTCCCTGTGATCTAGTCTGACCCTGTCCGTACTACTCAAACCTAGCTCTCTTATTCCCTCTCATTCTATCTCTCTCCTTAATCTTGTCTGCCTCAATTTGTTGGGCATGAGTCATCAGCCTAGAAAGATTCATCTTACTATTCAGCATTGCAGACCTACACTCCTTAACCACATAACTAGACACTCCAGTCACAAACTTACTCATACTAGCCCGATTATCAGCCACTAAGTCAGGAGCATACTTGGCCAACTGATTGAACTTTAGACAGTACTCCCTAACAGTCATAGAGCCGTATCGCAGGTTCATAAACTCTTCCACCTTCGCCTCCCTCATCTCCAAAGGGAAAAACTTATCCAGGAATGCATCCTGGAACTCTTGCGAAGTTGTAGGGACAGCTCCCTCACCTCTACCTTTCCTCCAAGCAATAACCCACTCATAAGTAAGGTCTTTTAACCTATACGCAACCAACTCCACACTATGTTCCTCAGATACATGCATCACCTAAGTAATCTTCCGCACCTCCTCTAAGAATAACCGTGGATCCTTATCAGACTTGGACCCATAGAATTTCGGTGGATTCATCCACATGAATTCATGGATCCTGGCAATAGCTGATCACCTCTCGGCTGTTGTGGAGCCAGGGTCGGGTTGGCCTGAACATTTGTAGTAACAGCTTGGGCCAGCACCTGAAAGGTTGCCCAAAATTTAGAATGAGACACGTTTTCATTTAATGGGTCAGCGGGTTGAGTTGCTGACCATCATTATTTCTTCTCGCTCGACGTGAAGGTATATTTCTGAAAGAGGAGAGCACGAATCAATAACAGAGAGAGATACTTTAAGCATGATAGACTTCTGAAAGAAAGAGTCACACTTTTTCCTAAAATGTCTTGTTGCCTCTTGCTCATAGATGTGGTGCGCTACACCGGTGATCAAGACTCTACTTAACGTGGCTTGTCAGACTCCCTAGGATACCTTAAAACCTTAGGATCTGATACCAAGTTTGTAACACCCCGGAAAACGGGTTTTGGAGTGTCACACGGTGCTTGAGGCTACGAGTAGCCCCAAGCTAACCCTTTGAGTCATTTTCATTTAGTTCAACACAAATCAACGGGGTTTCCATAAATAACCCTCAAATATCAACAGAGTAATCATCATCCAAGAATAAAAGAATTTCAGAAAGAAAATAAAATAAGAATTATTAGTCAACTCCCAACATCTATACTAGTCTGACAAGCCTCTAAGAAAATCAATAAAACCAGCGAGCCATTGAGACATGCCCCAACTGACTCTTACTCAGTTATAAAATGTAAACAATTCCGTGAAACCAACATCAGACATCACGTCCTTGGACCATGAGGAATCACCACAATAGAGGATGTAGAACAGTGTGCCCGAAGAATCACTGTCGAACCTGGAAATGAGCACCTGAACCTACATTCCGAGAAAATACAGCCCACATCCGAAGATGTGGATCAGTACCATGGAAAGGGATCAAGTATATAAGGGTGTATGCAGTTGTATAAACATCATCATCATAAATATTTATAAGAAATATGCCGGATGTATGAAAGACTCACATAGCCCAAAAAAAATCATCATAATCATGAGAGGATGATATAAGTACAATAACACATGTGAGTCATCATATAATTTGTCAATCACTATCAGTTCATCAAGAATATCAGTTCTCATAATGTAAATATCATTTAAATCTTTCGAAAGAATAACTTTCACAATTCCACTTTCAAATTACTTCACCATTCACCATAGACACAAGGAAACACACACACACTGGGAGATCCTATAACCAACATAAACCATGTGAGTTACATGGAGTCCAACGTACAACCCACATTGGGGAGAGCCGTCCTATCCTTGCCATCGGAGTAGGACTATCCATATCAAATCCACACAAACTAGTGATCACTATATAAATCAGCCTCAGGCTCACTCCTACGGAGCATGTAGTTCCAAGGAAGTAAGTTCGCTTTATACCTCCCACTAGGTGCTAAAGATTTCTCCCGGACTTAGCTTAGATCATTTCAAAGATAATCCACAACAAAATAATTTCAGTAATATATAAATATACATCGGGAGCAATCATGCTTCCCATCTATCAAAATCAACCACGTTGTGGATTTATTTCACACTCGAGTTCAAAACAACTCTATTAAGACCAAAAGGTCAAATCATTCAAAATATCTCAAATATTCAACATCAACGTGCTTATAAGACATACTTTCTCAAAATAACATAATTTTCAATGGGGATTCACGACCCAAATATCAAAATCATGATAAATATCATTCAAGATTCATGCTTTATATCTCCACACAGGTAAATTTATCTTTCAAAATCATAAATATCAAGATTTCATAATAATCATCATAAGATATGGGTTCATGCTTCAAATTCGTAAAAATCAAATAAAAATTATGCCTTTGTAAAGAAAATTACTTTTGGGCACAAGAACGAAAGAGAGTTCTTGTTGAAAAATCCCACATACCTTGAATGATGAACTTTAGATCGATACTCATTTTTGAGATGTTAATCGTGCCTTTGAATGATGGTTCTTGGAGTTCTTGAACTAGGAACTTGGAATCTTGAATAAATTTGTAGAATTAATGGTGAACTTTGGAGGTTCTTGAAGTTGGATGTAGGAGCTTAGGGTTTTCTTTTTGAGGGAATTTGATTAAATATAACATATAATGCTTTTAAAAGGCTTTAATATTGGGTTTGGATGGATTTTAGGTGAGGGGGGATGACCAAAACGCCCCTAAAAACAAAAAAATTCTCGAATCTTTCATTTGGTGGTCTTTTTTGATAGTCTGAAGTAGATCAACCATAACGTTTTACTCTTATATCCAAATTAGATGAAACTAATTTCATTAGAAAGAGGACTCTCGTATGTTTCATTTGATATATAGTATCTCACCCAGATCATTGTTTACGAGGAGTTATGATCATTTGAAGTTGACTCAAAAATTCACTTTTGGTAGGCTGAAGTAGATCGACCATAACTTTTTGCTCCGAAAGAAAAATTGGATGAAACCACTTTCATTGGAAAGAGGACTCGTAGAGCTTTCTGTTTATATATAGTAGATCACCCATATTATTATGTACAAGGAGTTATGATTGTTTAAAGTTAGAGAAAAAATACCCCAGGCCTCAATACTTTTTCCTGCACGTTTTACTGTTCACTACTATTCACGGTTCGATCGGAATGTTCATAACTCGTTGCTCGGGTGTCCGTTTTTGATGATCCACATATCGTTGGAAAGCTTATTCGATACTCTACGTAATGGTTGGTCATAATATAAGATATTATGCATCGAAAAATTTATAATTCATTCTAGAAGATAGAACCAACACATTTACGTACAAAATTTCAATGAAAAATTTCCTGGGTTATTACAGACACTCAAGCTAGTACTATAATGACTACATAGAATGCAAGTTTCTACACTAAGCATGCTATATAGACAATTGAAAATTCAAGAATACTACTCCAAAATATCCTAGCCTCAAGAATTGACTCACCTAGAAAACTCATGCGCATTATTCAATCACAGATGTCATATAAATCCCCCAACCATCATTAAACATGTGCCATCACAACAAGAGATTTACCCATAATCACTCACATAAATACAAATTGCGCTCACTCTCACAAGGAATTCACATGTTACACAAGAAGAACCATAAGCTTTCCTTTAATGTAGAGCTCAACTAATATCAGAATGTTAAATTTTGAATCAAATAAGTCTTTATGGGTTGTAATGCCATCTAAGGGATGGGTTGGAACTATTCTGGCTAGTAACTTTGACTATCTTCCCTAAGCACTTTAATACATCAAATTATACAATTAAGACCAATCTCTAACAACCAACTTTACCCTCTACTACCTTTACACATCTTTTGCTTCACCCCATCTCATTAAGCTCATTTAGCTCATATAATGTGGTGGGAGTGTTTTCTATTCACAACTAATCCAATTTGAATAAATTTTTATTCTTTTCATTACTCAACTCCCAATCCCAACACGTATCAAATTTACACACGAATAACTATTACTTTGGGGCTTCACTTTCACCTTTTCTCCTCTTATTTTTCAAACTCCTCAACTCAATTAATTTTTCACTAATTGCTTACGAGCTTTTGAATCAAGTTTATGTCTTTTGAAAAAGGGATTAGACTACATATGAGGCTGCCAAAGAAAAAAGCTAAAGGTTTAATGGGATTAACTAGGAATATGCTCAAGGGTAGGTCAAAAGAAGGTACGAAACAAGGCTATTAGAGAAATGCCTATATCATCTACTAAGCCCACACTCTTTATTTTCTTTTTCACATACACCAAGAAAGTTTCTAGCATCAAATGCAACATGAAGTATACTAACAAACTCACATACACATGGCACATGCTCAACTCAAGCAGGATCATCATAGATTCTTAACCAACAATCACTTGAATTCAAATTTAAGCCAACTAATACAATAGTCATAAACATGAGCCTAGGAGTCTCAAAAGTAGTAATTCACATAATCAAAATGCTTTTTTACAACTAAAACACTTGTAGCATGTAATCAAATATAGCACCAACAAGAAAATTTCACTTATTTCTAGCACAAAAATTTAAATATACCCCTAAAACTGGGAATTTTCCCACCCCACACTAAAAAATCAACTTTGTCCCCAAGTATACTTTAAAAGTAGAGATAGAAATACTCCTTGAGGCCTCTAAGCCTAGCTAGTAGAATCTTTATACATCAAGGGGGTCTGGGAACCCCACATTTAGTCTTTGCCATGCTTCTTAACTCAGGTTTTCTAGTACTCAGACTTCCCACCAACCTATGACTCAACAAAAACAAAAACAACTAGTAAAGTAAAAATTAAAAATACTAAAAATAAAACCTACCTTGACTTAGGTTGCCTCCCAAGCAGAACCTGATTTAGTGTCGCGGCACGACCCACATTAATTTTCCCCCCACGTTGAGAATATAGATTTCACCCCCAACTTCACATTCATATT
This sequence comes from Capsicum annuum, assembly GCF_002878395.1. Taxonomy (NCBI): domain Eukaryota; kingdom Viridiplantae; phylum Streptophyta; class Magnoliopsida; order Solanales; family Solanaceae; genus Capsicum; species Capsicum annuum. Next base: position 199,869,751 of record NC_061117.1, on the reverse strand, counting down.
TTTTCTTCGCTCATATGGTGGTGGTACAAAGATTAAGGAACCGAGTAATAAATGGTGCATGGAAAACCACTCTGCCTTAAAGGGAGGTATGGTTTTGTGTTGCTTAACTGGTGTAAAATCAAGAATATTGGTTTGTAATTCCTCATCTTTACACTCTCCCACTATTTTAGATGATTCCACAGACAAGGCATCATCTAAACATAATGTAGAAATCAGACAAGACATCATCTAATCATAATGTAGAAACATTCTTGGAGTGAGTCCCAACCAATATCCCTTCAAAATTTATATAATCCATAATACACTCACTCTTATTCACCTTCTCAATTCAGTCTCAAGAGAAAGATAACAACTGAATGGCTGTGATTTTTATGTCTGTTCCACACATTGGCTAGTATCCTCCTTTGTTTTACTCAGCCGCTATGGAGATGGTGGTGGTGGTATCTCCTTAACCTGGTCAACAACTTTATTTTTTAAGTACTCAAACTTCCTCAAATTATCAGAAACTTTATCTACAACTAGTTGGGAGTCAACTTTGTATCTACCTCCTTAGTTATCTTTTGAGCATTTCCCACAAACATGACTGAATCAGGATTAGCACCACAAATATTTGTAGAGTGATACACATTTCCACAAACCACACACTAACTTGTGGTCTGCTTCACAGGTCAAAAACAAGTAGGTCCCCTCCAAGCATTTCCACCAAAATCTGAACAAAAAGCCTCTTCGTAGGGTCCTCCATAAAAAGAACAAGAATCACTATTCTTTGAAAACCATCTATCCAGGCTGCCATGTCAAGAAGTGTGATAACAGAAAATAATAAGAAATAAAAAGAAAAAACTACTAAACTATGTACAACTCAATATAGCTAAACTAAAAATAAGATAGTTGCCCAATTACAAGTCCCCGACAATGGCACCAAAAATTTGTTGCGCCCCAGCATACATGCAAGTGTACGTGGTCTCACCAAGTAATATAGTGGCCTTAAATAATGACGAATATTGATCCCTCAGAGACTTGTGTTAAACATCTATCCAATTCTAGTTTAACAATTGAGATTAACTAGTGCAACGTAGCCAAAAGAGTTTTGAAATTTTATAAACTAAAATAATGCGAGAAAGTAACAACTTTGGACAATCAATGGATGAAAGCCCCGGGTTAAGGCACTTTAAAAAATCATACTATGTTATTGAACTTCATTCGTTAGATTTCTTATCTTAGTTGTTGATTCATGGAATTGATTTTATGATCATGGTATCTTGATCCTCTAATCACCTATCTAACTTAGCCCCACAACTACATCGTTGAGCGAAGATGTGAGAACTAAGCTTAACACATTCATATTTCATCCCTCAGAGAGCCAAGTAGGGCCTCTAGGTATATCTCTATCCTAGACTCTAATTCAAATCTCTTATTTTATTAAAGAATAAGAACCCTACTCTATTTACCCCCATGTTCTATCTTTCTATTCCCTCTCTCGAGCTCACAAGGTTGACAATATATGTATTCTAAGGTTAGATAATCCTTAAAATAGTAAAAAAAAGGATAAATAGACAATCAAATATGATAAATAATCCAAACAAACTCAATCCAAATCAGTCATAAATATGTTCTTGGCCTTAACCCCGAAAAGGGAGCATTTAGCCACTAATGGACATTACCGTAATCCAAATTATTGAATATATGATTAAATCTATTAATAAGATAAAGTAAGTAGAAATAAACCATAAAATAAGTGTTGATCAGACCCTCTACAAAGCTAAATATGTCCAAAAGTGTGTAGCAAAGTGTACAAGAGTCCAATTTATAGAGGGAGAAAATTTGCCGTCGGTGGAGAGAGTCTTGTGCCGCGTTAGTTAGCCCTTATGGAGTGAGCAACGCATCACGTGGATTAGTACACTGGAGATAGCATAGAATTTCATTTCTTAGTCCAACAGGTAGAGGTACGCGCAACCCCTATTTCGCGTTGGCTCATTGGAAATTGCCTTAGACTCCAAACTTAGCCTTTTGCTTTTGTCTTCCATCCCACACCTGGTGGTGTTGTTTCAACTTATGTTTCAGATTGTGTATACTCTATATATCCTCAAAATAAAATCCCCAAGTATTCTAAATTATTAAACATCATGGATTAGAGCTTAAAGCAATGCACAATCCACAACGACAAGCTAGAAACTCAAACTAGGAACTAGTGTCAACCCATTAATCTATAGCTTAGCGTTTTGACTGTTAGCTTGATTCCATTGAACGTTAAACACTATAAAAGAATTGTTCCACAAATAATTACAAATTTAAAACCATTAGAAAATAAATACACACACTAGAATCCATCGATATCAACTAGAACAACACCCAACTCAAGCTAGTAAAACTAGTTTTCTCGTCTAGACTCTAAATGATTAATTTGAACCTAAAATTGTTTAAAAATACCTTTAAACGTTAAAATCACATACTTAAGCACTTACATACTTATTTATATCATCATTAACACATATAGCACATGAATTACCCTCAAAACAAGGCTAAATAAGCTAGGATAACAACACTAAAGTGCATAAATACACCCAACATCACTCATTTAAAGTTGACCATTGTAGGATCAAATACTAAAACTCAATTGATAACAAATGCTCTCAATTCAACTTTACTCTAGTTTTTTTTCTATGACTATTTTTGCATCTAAAGTACTTAACACACTTTTTAAATGATCATGGAACTTATATATGGTTATAAATAATCATTTTTGGGGTTTTAAATATCTGACAAATGATTAGAGGCTAACCTAGGACATTGTGGGGTATTACAATTATTCAATTGAGTCAGGGTTTGTTTTCATGTTCGGCCTAGTATGACATCACATGATGCTTCTGCTTGGTGGTAAGTGCTTGTGTATCAGTTGTCAATAGACGAAGTAGATATCTTTGGGAGTGAGTGTTCCTCATAATGGATTAGATATTGGTTGAACAACTTCAGGCTAAGGTTGTATTTTTTTCTGAGTTTCTCCAGTTTTGGCTTGCATTGGCTTTCTTCATAGCCTTGACATGTTCTTGATTATGCCTTTATGTATTATGCCCTTCAAGAGATATGAAATTTATTGTTTGTGTCTTCAGCCAGTGGTTTTTCTCCATTGTGATTATGTTATTCGATAATATTTTAATTTCAACTCTTGCAAGAATAGTTTGGTAAATGCTAGAATTTTAATGGTGAGATTGGTTTGATTATTTGAATCTATGAAGACAAGTGGAATTTAGTTTTGGATTTGGATTTTTGAATTGCAGCTTGAAAGTTGTGATAAAATTTGGGTTATGCATGTTTATTCATCAGTATGATCGATTTGGATAGTTGAGATCGAGTAGTTCAACTTTGGTTTAAAGACTTTAGCTATAAATTGTGTGACTTAATTGCAATTCCATTTTTAAATTTATTTTAGTTGAGAATTCATTTATAGGCTAAGCCTATCTTTACCTATCGGCTCAATTTTCTTTAGTTCAAATGGGTCATGTTTGATAAATGCATGAGGAATAGTTCGTTGGCTCACTTTATTGGTTTCTACTGCCTTTGGACTTGATTTCTCAATGCTTTTTACAATTTTCAATTTCTTTTCAGTAGAAAAAGTGTGCTTAAGTTGGGCTTAACATGGTTTTATCCTTATTTAGTGGGCTATTTTGGAGCAGATTGTTGAACTTTGAGAGTTTATGCTTGGGATTCATGATTATTGGTTTTTAAGGCTATCCAAACTAGTTGTATCTTTGACTAGATAGCACAACTTTAATAATTTCTATTGGTGTGTTCAGTAAACACCTTATAAGCTTTTTCTTATGCTCGCTAGTATGACTTTTTTGGTAGATCATCTGTAGTCCTTTGAGGTCAGTATGATTTTTTGGTGCTTATAACTATTGGCCTTATGGGGGATTGTATAGGTATAAGTTATTTTTGTTATTTGTTGAGTGCTTGCTTTAGCCTCCTGATCTTATGGGGGCCCGATTGTGTTATTGTTTGTTCAAACTAGAAGGTTAATTTATTGTTGGTTATTATGATTAGTTCATGACAGGATGATTATGTACTTGTACCCGAGATTATCAGTACATTTTCTAATTCTTTTTCTTTCTCATAATGAGATATATAACTATTAGATAGTGGCCCTGTTATGCTAGTACTAACTTTCCTACTTTGTTAGGATTATTTGAACTGTAGGTTGGCTCCGTTATCTTATATACATATATTGTAACACCCCACACTTTCTGACATCTGGATAGAGCATGAAACGATCCCATAAGATTCCTAAACTTAAGATAAAGGACTTTTGGTTGGGTTTGAATAGGGTGGGGGCATTTTTAGACTTAGAAAAGGCCCTTGTGATGCGAAAGGAGGACCAGAAAGTAGCCATACACTACGAGGGACACCACAGGAAGGGATGGATTGCGATGGGGGTTGTCCCACGTCGCTTTCCTCTCATAATGGGGGTTGCACTGTGCCCCTTGAATTTGCATTGATAATGCTCTATTTTGGTTATATTTTAAGGATATTAGGGTCTTTTCATACCTTAAGTCATTTCCAATCCTTAATGTATGTGTATAGGGACTTAAAAATGACTTTACACCTTAGAAATCTCCTTATCATTATTCAAATAGCAAGAAGGGAGAAAACCACTAAGTGATTAAGATTTCTAAGCTCCAAGGGTCAATTTACACTAAGTTCTCTCCATTACAAGATATGAAGAACTATCCTGACTCATATGGGAATAATTATAATGTTTTAAATAAATTTTAAATGGTATATATATATATATATATTATGGGTTTTGAAATTATTTGAAGAGTATGCATTCTGAACCTCTTTTTATAATGAAATTTTGTATATACTATTGGGTTTATTCTATAAACTTGCGATGTTATTCATGTTCATACATGTTATGGATTTCAAGAATTGATTTACGAGCACGATTTATGAAATTTTCTCTTTCACGATGAAATCTATTTTCTTTAGTATGTCATGGACTGTTCAAATGAACAATTAAAAGCTTGAGTTGAATGCTTCGTTACCAATTATGAACCGACATTGTTTTATGTTTCAATGAGTGGGGATTTTCTTATTTTCTAAATTCTCTTTTATTTTAATAGAAGATTTCATGTGATTTATGCAAGAGATCGCCATCCTACGTTAAAGTCTTGAAGAAAGGATGTTTACACATAACTTTTCTTGTCCTTTTGAAATAATAACACTTATGTGATCCTTAATTCTTTTAGTGGTTATAAAATATTTTTGAAATAAAAGACTATGGATATGATATAATAGGATATGACTTGCAAGTTTGTGTATAATGATACCTATTCCGGAATGCCCTTAACATGAAAGAAATGAGTGTTTATCAGCATAAAGCATGATTTTTAGAGGTTAAAATGGTCTTTAAGAGAGTTATACGGTTACCCAAAAAAGGTACGAGTCTAATGACTGGTAATCATGTTTTGCCAATGCAGGATTTATGATATGTTATCCTATAAGGGGGTAATTATGGTATGCCTATAATGGGGTATATGTTAACATAAAAATCCAATCCTTGTGGAAAACTTTAACTGGGGGCTTGGTAGATGAGTTAATGGTATACCAATATAGCCCGTGGGTAGTATGGATGTAGGGATACCATCTAGCTCAGAAATAGTACAAAGAATGTTGTCTACATTGTGATGATATTGATGTAAGTTTTGTTTATTATGACCATGTGCTTTGTACTCTATCATCTTAACTTGTTTTTTCACAAGCTCTTGATTTTTGTATATGAAACATACGTTATTTTCAGTTAGTTCTACATATACCAATACATTCCAAATATTAACCGCACTCGGGCGGCTGCATTGTCTCATAATGTAGGTTATGAGGCTCAGTCCGTGGTCCATCGTAGTAGTATCTTACCTCCAGAATTCATAGTTTGTGAGATTTCCTTGTTTGGAAGGCAGTTACTTACATGTTTAATTTCTCTCAGTTTCATGGTATGGTTGGGGGCCTTGGCCTGGCTTAAATAGAATAAGTTATCAGTAGAGGCTTCATAAACTAGATTTGGGTTTATGTGTTGATGACATGATGTATTAAATTTGATCATGAGACTTTTTCATATTTTAATTTATATTCTTCTTTTCATGTATGAATCATGCTTACGATAGTATGTAAGGGTTATTCCTGGGCCTTCATGGTTTGCGGTACCCGTTAAGGCTAGAGCCCTAGTCGGGTCATGGAAATATTGGTATCAGAGCACGATTCAGGGTCTTTGGGTGTCTACAAAGCCGTGTCAAGTAGATTTCTTCTTATGGATGTGTAGCGCACCACACTTATAAGAAGGAGGCTATGGGGCATTTAGAAATGTTCTCCTTTCTTCATATTCTAGTTTGTGCTATGGAGTCTAGTTTTATATGAAATTCTCCTAACTCCTGACTTTTCATATTTCAGATCATACCTTTAGATTAAATGGTCGGAATACCTTTGCTAAAACTCTGTCCCACTACTGATGAGTTCTGAGCTACTCAGGGATGTAGACCCGGTACCAAGCTTATACTCTAAAATTTACTGCCCCTCTGGGAGTTCCGCTGGTCCTAATTAGTCCTCATCGAGCCCCTCAAGTCAGTGTCAACCGTACTTAGTCTCCACGGAAACAAGTCTCAAACACTGAGTTTTTCCAGTATATCTGTATAATTGCTTAGCTTGCTGCATCACAACCCATCGATCCCAAAATATGAGTTCTGACACTGGATCTTCTGAGATCACTCGAGTTGGTCAATTCATAAGGTTGAACCCACCCACTTTTATGAGAACCCAGATGGAGGAGGATCCTCAAGGGTTTGTGGATGAGATGGAGAAATTATTTAGAGTCATACATGCTAGTGATACAGAAGGGGTATAATTTTCTGGCCTATCAGTTGAAAGACGTGGCTTACCAATGGTATGATGAGTAGGAATAGTTAAGAGAGGGGATACTAAACTGGCGGTATGGGAAGAGTTTTTGGATGCTTTTTTAGATCATTTTTTTTCTCAGGATTGAGGGTGGCTAGGGTTGAGGAATTTGTTAATCTGAAGCTGGGAAAGATGAGAGTCAAGGAGTATGCTTTAAAATTCACTAAGCTGTCCCACTATGACTCAAAATTGGTGTCCAATATGAGGTCTCAAATGAGAAAGTTTGCATCCGATATGATGATTTGGTGTTAGAGTACAAGGGGCAATGCTGAATAGTGATATGGATATCTCTATGTTGGTAGTGTATATGCAATAAATGGAGGAGGAAAAGAAGAGGTAAGCGGGGGTAGAAGAGAGGCAGATTAAGAGAGCTAAGTCTGCAGATCACGACACCAGTCAGCAACAAGGTGGCAAATGGGGTAATAAATGGTCGAAGAAGAAATCTTGGGGCAATGTTCAATCATTAGATAATGCGCCTTCACCCAGACCTTCCGATGAATAGAGGTTCTATCCTGGTAGCAGGCTGCAAATTTAGGGTTCTTAGTCTCATGAGAGTGTGGCTTAGCCCTTTAGGTCACACCCTCTTTGTAATACTTATGGAAATAATCACTTGGGGAAGTTCTATTTTTGGAGTATGTTATGCTGCATTTATGGCCAGTTAGGCCATCTCAAGAGAGATTGGGTAATACCTCGTAATATCCTAGATAAGTTCCAACTACTAATGGCATGTTTAAAGGGTCAAAAGTAATTTTTCACACTAAGTACAAGAGACTTAGCAATTTTAAGTCCCCAAGATTTTGAGCATTTTATTTTTGTCCTTCCCAAGCTTAAAATGTTGATATTTGAGTTGAAATGTGTTTAGGGATGTTAAAAAGGTAATCCGGGAGAGTTTCCGATTTTTTGGAAAAGTTTGAGGTGTTTTTGGACCTTGGAGGCAGAATTCCTTCACGACTTGGACGTGTCATCGAGGTTGGACCTTCGCGATACACCACGTATCACTGAGGTTAGTCTTCACGATACACACCGTGTCACAGAGGTTATCCTCCGCAATAACCTCCTTGCCATGGAGGATGTGTTTTACTGCTACTTTATTTAAAGTCCAAGGGGTCTTTTTAGTCTCTTCCCCTCTCCCTAGACACCCAATTGATGAATTAAAAGCTCAAAAGGGGAATTATTTGCCCCATTCCCCGTCAGTTTACAACATAAAGATCATCCCCATTCCCAAGAACACCAATTTCAAGCTTCTTCCCAAGAATTCAACCATTCAAGGTCCCAATTTCAAGATTCTTTTCAAGAATTCAAGCAACTCAGGTATGTGGGGTATTCATCAATTTGTTCCTTTCACCCATTGAGTCCCAAAAAAAATTCCTTGCTTTTTAATTATAAACCCTTTTCCCTCTTTTATGAAATTTCAATGTTAATTATGAATTTAATCAATGTTCTCTTAGTAGTTTTGAATTCATGCCATGCCAATATATTCTCCACCATGTGAATTATGTTCATATATGATTTAAATTTCAATCACCCACATCATGCTCAGTTGATACCATGTTAATTTACCAATTCATGAATTAAACCATGTGAGCATATTATCCTCATAAGTTTAACATATTTCCATTCACATAATTATGGATTTCCTCCATTAGTGATACATTCAATGTTTTGAGACTCCAAATCATGAATTTACTTACAATGTTCTAAACAATGTTATTGTATTTGAAATATTATACAGTTCTGGAGGGTTATGAACACCCAATACCCATATGTTCATGAGTATTTCAGACTTTCAAGTTTCAAGTCATTCAGACCATGTTTATTTCATTATATTCAGATTATAAATGTACTATTATTTTTCACATTACCATGTTGAGCAAATCAGTTATCAGTACATGTACAGTATGTGTTTCTATGTCAATTTACTTGGGATTATAGCGTAGAACTAAGTGAATGTAGGGATGGCGGCAACCCCATTTGCTTAGGTAGAGTAGTTAGTAGCAGTCCCCAAGATCAAGAACTATGTATCCATCATTGGTTATAAGGGGTCACACATCAGTTTAGACTTGACTTTATCTCAGGGGTCACTTATCAGATTAGGCTTGACTCTATAGTCCTACGGGACATCAGCGTCAGTGCCAGTACCGGTGGAAATGTATTGACATCCTTCTAACTGGAGTTATAGGTTGGACCCTGATTATCTCAGATTGGGTATGTCTGTTAAATGTTAGTTCCCACAGTCTCAGTTCAGTATTCAGACCATATCAAATCATGATTGCATGGCCAATTTTTTAGTATATTAGTTATTCAGTATTCAGTTATTCAGTTTTACAGATTATTACAACACATGTTTTTACTTAGTCTTGTATTCATTTCACATGTTCATGCATTTATGCTTTGTGCTTATAGGTATCTCAGTTGTCCCCATATGATGTACCAATACATTCAAAGCACTAACGTACTAGTACTTTCAAAGAATTAATCACATACTTTCTTTTGTGCTATGTTGTTTTATAATATAGGTTCGAATGCTCGGTTCCCCGATTGCCCTTAGTCAGCTCAGTGTACCTTAGTAGAAATTGTGTTGAGTCCTTATTCACCAAGGACATGTTAATGTAGTTATTTAAGTACTTCTTTGTGTTCAGTTAGTTGGAGTTGGTTGGGGGTTTGTCCCATCAAATCCTCAGGTTTTTATAGGCTTTCAGATAGTCAAACTTGTTTTTAGTATTTATCAGTAGTTCAGACATATTGGTATTTGTTTCAGTATTCCACCTTAACAGTATTTTTATCAGTTTGGCTTCCATATATGATACATTATTATTATTTTATTCAATGGTCATAACAAGTACCGGATTGTGGGTTAGCTTGGGGTCACTTATGGCCTTAATCACCGTGTTACAACTAGGGGGTAGCCTTGTCTCATGACAAAACTTATTATTAGAGTCTAAGGTTTTCAAGTGTCCTAGGGTGTTAGAAAGTTGCATTGAGTAGAGTCTTATGTATGAGTATGAAGTGCGCCACACTTATGGGAAAAAGGCTACGAGACGTTTTAGGAAAGTTTCCCTTCTTTCAGTATTCATGTTGTGTGAAAGAGCATGAGCTCTATTGAATTCCCTTTTCTATTTATAGAAAATGCTTCCCAGAAAAGACAAAGAAGGAAGAAATGGGGATCAACCCGCACCACCACCTGTTTAGAAAGATCCCCTAAATAAACATGTTTCTCATGCCAAATTTAGGGCCGCTTTCATAACTTTGGCCCATTCTGTAGCTACTCAGAGCAACCAAAAGTCTGTTGCCCCAGCCAATCCAGTGATGAATACCGCTGCAGCTAGGATCCAAGACTTTTACTTGGATGAACCCGCTCGTGTTTTCTGGATCCAAGTCTGAGGATGATCCACAGGTGTTTCTAGACTATGTGCAAAAGCTTACTGACATCATGGGTGTCACTTCGAGTGAGAGTGCTGATTTAACTGCTTATTCATTATAAGGAGTAGCTCATACTTGGTTTAAATAGTGGAAAGAGGTTAGAGGTATTGAGGCACGTCTTATATGAGCTACATGGACATGTGAGCTACATGGAGTCCAACGTACAACCCATGTTGGGGAGAGCCGTCCTATCCTTGCCATCGGTGTAGGACTATCGATATCAAATCCATACAAACTAGTGATCACTATATAAATCAGCCTCAGGCTCACTCCTACGGGGGCATGTAGTTCTAGGGAAGTAAGGTCACTTTATACCTCCCACTCGGTGCTAAAGATTTCTCCCGGACTTAGCTCAGATCATTTCAAAGACAATCCAAAACAAAATAATTTCAGTAATATATAAATATACATCGGGAGCCATCATGCTTCCCATCTATCAAAATCAACCACGTTGTGGATTTCTTTCACACTCGAGTTCAAAAAAACTCCATTAAGACCAAAAGGTCAAATCATTCAAAATATCTCAAATATTCAACATCAACGTGCTTATAACACACATTTTCTAAAAAAAACACAATTTCCAATGGCGATTCAAGACCCAAATATCAAAATCATGATAAATATCATTCAAGATTCATGCTTATACTCCACACATGTAAATTCATCTTTCAAAATCATAAACATCAAAATTGCATAATAATCATCATAAGATATGGGTTCATGCTTCAAATTCGTAAAAAAAAATCAAATAAAAATCATGCCTTTGTAAAGAAAATTACTTTTGGGCACAAGAACGAAAGAGAGTTCTTGTTGAAAAATCCCACATACCTTGAATGATGAACTTTAGATCGATACTCATTTTTGAGATGTTAATCGTGCCTTTGAATGATGGTTCTTGGAGTTCTTGAACTAGGAACTTGGAATCTTGAATAAATTTGTAGAATTAATGGTGAACTTTGGAGGTTCTTGAAGTTCTTGAACTAGGAACTTGGAATCTTGAATAAATTTGCAGAATTAATGGTGAACTTTGGAGGTTCTTGAACTTGGATGTAGGAGCTTAGGGTTTTCTTTTTGAGGGAATTTTATGAAATATAACATATAATGCTTCTAATAGGCTTTAATATAGGGTTTGGACAGATTTTGGGTGAGGAGGAATGACCAAAACGCCCATAAAAATCAAATAATTCTCGAATCTGTCCTTTGGTGGACTGTTTTTATAGTATGAAGTTGATCAACCATAACATTTTACTCCGACATCCAAATTGGATGAAACCAATTTCATTAGAAAGAGGACCTCTCATATGTTTCCGTTAGTATATAGTATCTTACCCAGATCATTGTGTACGAGGAGTTATGGCCATTTGAAGTTGACCCAAAAATTTACTTTTGATAGGCTGAAGTAGATCGACCATAACTTTTTGCTTCGATAGACAAATTGGATGAAACTAATTTCATTGGAAATAGGACTCGCAAAGATTTCCGTTGATATATAGTAGATCACTCAGATCACTATGTACAAGGAATTATGATCATTTAAAATTGGAGTAAAAATACGCCAGGCCTCAGTACTTTTTCCTGCACATTTTACTGTTCACTACTATTCACGGTTCGATCGGAATGTTCATAACTCGTCGTTCGGGTATCCGTTTTGGATGATCCACATATTGTTGAAAAGCTTATTCGATACTCTATGCAATGGTGGGTCATAATCTAAGACATTTCGCACGGAAAAATTTATAATTCTTTCTAGAAGATAGAACCTAACACGTTTACGCACAAAATTTCAACGAAAAATTTCCCGGGGTATTACATCATCCCCCCTTTGGAAACATTCATCATCGAATGACGCTAGACATGCAAAGATTAGATAGGGAATAAAGCATACACCTGAAACCATTCGTTAGACTCATCACCACATCGTTTCTCACCCGAATGCAACATAGAATGCATAAATTCAATCAACTACAGCTGAACACATAATAAATGACTGCTGAACTACTGCAACTTTTATCAAAAGTGCATGATCTAGGAAAGAACGGTACCTTTGGGTTGATCAGAGTTCGCAAAAAATAGGTGCCGGTACTTGGATCGCATATCCGCCTCAGCTTCCCAAGTTGCACCCTCAACAGATTGGTTTCGCCACAACACCTTGACCAAGGGAACTTCTTTGTTCCTTAGTCTTTGGACACTGAAATCAAGAATCTCAATAGGAATCTCATCAAAAGAAAGATTTTCTTGAATGTCAGCACTCACAGAGGAATCCACTACCACAGCATCGCTAATATACTTTCTAAGCATGGAGACATGGAATATTGGATGAACAGAGGACAACTCGAGAGGCAAATCGACCTCATAAGCTACCTTACCAAAAAAGATAAGAATTTTGTAAGGACTAACATAACGGGGACTAAGCTTTCCCTTCTTTCCGAATCTCTTTACCCCTTTCATGGGTGAAATTTTCAGATACACTAGGTCACCAACTTCAAACTCACGGTATCTCTTTCTAACATCCGGATATGACTTCTGAAGACTCTGGGAAGTTTTTAACCTTTCCCTAATCAACTCAACTTTTTCCACAGCCTCAAATACCGAATCAGGACCACTCACAGCCGCTTCACCCACCTCGAACCAACCTATGGGTGATCTACACTTCCTCCCATATAAGGCTTTAAATGGAGCCATGCCAATACTAGAGTGGAAACTGTTATTATAGCAAACTCTATCAACGGTAAGTGTTCATCCCAACTTCCCTTAAAGTCAAGTGTACAAGCTCTTAACATATCCTCTAAGGTATGGATGATCCGCTCAGCCTGACCATCGGTCTGCGGATGAAAAGCAGAACTCAAAAGCACTTGGGTACCAAGACCCTTCTGAAAAGCTTTCCAAAATTGCGAACTGAACTGAGTACCCCTATCCGAAATGATAGACAAGGAAACTCCATGCAGTCTGACTAGCTTTCAGATATACAATCTAGCGTAATCCTCAGCAGTATATGAAGTATGAACAGGGAAGAAATGAGCAGAATTAGTCAACGTATCAACCACAACCCAAATGGAATCATGATGGCGTCGGGAAGGAGGTAAACCAATTACGAAGTCCATATTTATCTCTTCCCACTTCCAGGTGGGAATAATAAACTCTTGCATCATACTACCAGGTCTTTGGTGTTCAACCTTAACCTGTTGGCATGTTGCACACTTAGCTACAAACGCTGCTATATCTTTCTTCATGCCACTCCACCAATAGATTTCCTGTAAGTCTCGGTACATCTTGGTGGCACCAGGATGAATAGAATATCGCACCCCGTGTGCTTCAGCCATAATCCTCTGTCTCAGATCATCAACATTCAGGACACATAATCTACCCTGCAATCTCAACACACCATCTCCCCCTTGGGAGAAAACCTCTACTTTTTGGTCCTTGACTGACTCCTTCAGTCTGACCAAACTGGCATCTAAGTATTGCTTTTCCTTTACTTCCGAAACCAAGAAGGATTCGGAACTACTCCAAATTCCTATACTACCTTCAACAGAGTCAAACAACTTAACCCCCAATCTACCCAAACGATGTACATCACGAGCCAACTCTTTGTTACCCTTTATCACATGTGAAACACTACCATGGACACTCTACTTAGGGCATCCGCCACAATATTGGCCTTGACCGGATGGTACAACACACTCATATCATAGTCCTTTAATAATTCTAACCATCGTCTCTACCTAAGATTCAATTCTCTCTAGGTAAACACATACTACAGACTCTTATGATCAGTGAAAACATCAACATGGACACCATATAAATAGTGTCTCCATATTTTCAAAGCAAACACAACAGCAGCCAACTCAAGGTCATGGGTGGGGTAATTTTTCTCATGGGGTTTCAACTGTCTAAAAGCATAAGCTATCACCTTACCCTTCTGCATCAATACGCAACCCAACCCAACTCTCGAAGCATCACAGTACACCACAAAACCATCAACACCATCAGGCAAAGTCACAACAGGGGCTGAAGTGAGTTGAGTCTTCAACTCCTAAAAACTCTTCTCACAAGATTCGGACCACAAGAACTTTACTGTTTTTGGGTCAACCGAGTCATAGGAGACGCTATAGAGGAGAAACCCTCAACAAAACGGCGGTAATAGCCAGCTAAACCCAAGAAACTTCGGATATCAGTTGGAGAAATAGGTCTAGGCCAATTTCTAACAGCTTCGGTCTTTTGGGGATCAGCTCTAACACCCTCGGAAGAAATGATATGACCCAGAAAAGCAACTGACCTTAGCCAAAACTCACACTTACTGAACTTGGTAAACAACTTGTGATCTCTAAGGGTTTGCAAGACGGAGATGATCAGAATGTTCATCCTCACTACGGGAGTACACCAGTATATTATCGATGAACACTATGACAAACATATCCAGATATGGTCTGAACACTCGATTCATGAGGTCCATGAAAGCTGCTGGGGCATTAGTTAACCCGAAAGACATAACAAGAAACTCAAAATAGCCATAACGAGTTCGGAAAGCGGTTTTCGGGATTAGTAGTATTTGTCCTCGGACTATGTGCGGTTGTCGATCAATATTAAAAAGGTTAGTTGTAGATTTTTTAGTTTTTATTTATAACATCATTAAATTGTTTTAGTTAGTACATAATTTGCCTTGTTCTAAACTTAAAATAATATTTCTATTTTTAACTATGATTACATACAATATTAACTTATAAGAAAATTAATTTAACTTTTGGTAAAGCCAATTTTTGTTTGTAAGTGAGCTTTGACTTGTTTTTTATTATTTTCCTTGTATATGAGATATATAGATATTGAAGATACAATTTAAAATTTTCATTGAGAGTGTTACCGCAACCAACTAAACTCTTCCATTTTTCCGATTGAACTTCCTACTTCCACATTTTTAACTACTCTGATTTTTTTTTTTTGAACAAAAATGTTTTTTGGTTTTTTCAAAATTCATTTCAAAAGCTCTAATAATTTACATTAATTAGAGGAACCATTCCATTTCTTTTTTGGCATGTAGATTCAACGTTTTCTTTTTGTTCAGTATTGATTTATTCTGTTTTCAGTGAACCTAACTGTCAAAACTTGATTTTTTTTAAGAAATGTAAAAATAAATTTAAAAATGGAAAAACTAGACCAACTTCCAAATGGAAGATTTTAGTCTTTACATATGATTTGTAATAAATAGTATATTAAATTTTAAAAATTTAAACATTTTCTAAGAAAATGTCTTTCATTTTTTAAATGTAAAAATTAATAACTTTATGTAGTATAATGTTAGTTAAATATTGTGAAAATAATATTTAGTTAGTTTACTTAGATTTTTTTTTCTTTTTGAGTATGTTTTTATAAATATTTAAATTAATTTAATTCTTTTTTAAATAAGATTTTTCTAGTGTTGAAACTTGTCAGCGTAGTAGTATTATTTGTGGAAATATGGTTTCATAAAAAGAAAAGGCTCTGAAACTAAATTGTGTTCAACAACGTGTATTTAAAATTTTTATAACTTCCTAATTCCTACATTTTGGCAGCATAATTTATACATGCAACTATCTCGTTGTGGTAGGAGTATTTTGTGAAAATAAATTTCACAAAAATAGGCCTTGAAACAGATTTATAAACTTGCGTCTTTAATTTATATTTCCTCAGTCCCATTTTATGTTTCAATATTTTTTTTGATTCGTCCCCAAAAAGTCATCTTTTCTTATTTGAAAATTATAATTATTTTAAAAGAAAAATTCACTTTTATCCTTATTGGTACCACTTATAAGGTCTACTTAATTAAATATAGTAGTAGTACATTTTTTACTAAAGGACAATTTGGTAAACATCACAAAGTTTTTTCTTATTTTTTAAACTTCTTGCCAATTAAAGTATGCCACATAAAATGAGATGAATATACATTTTTAACCTATAAATTTTTAGCAGCATTATCGGAAGCACTTATAAAAAGTATCTTTGAATTTTAAAACTCCTATAATTAGGATAAGTGGGAAATCACAGGTAAAACCTTGTTATTAAAACTCCTACAATTATGAAATGAAATTTTTCGAGATATTATCTTTTTTTCAGTTTTTTTTTTTGAGGATTTGATGCTACTTTAGTTTCAAGAACACAAGTTAAACTATGATTAAAGTTGTAACCACTCATGAGAATCCACATTTCAATATTATCCTGAGAATCAGAGAGCTACACATCTAACCTTCTTATCGATTACAAGAACAACATATCCAGTGTATTCATATAAAGTGGGCTCTGGAAACGTTAAAGTGTCTGCAGTTTATGCCACTACCTCAAATGAAGTTGAGAGTCTGTTTTCGATAGATCCCTGGCTCAAGAAAAATAACAGTATAACAAACAAAAAACATAAAAGCACACAACAAAAATGAATAACACACAGCTAGATAATACAAAAAATAAAACAACCACAAGGTAATATTATCGACTACCTATTTGAAATCGAAGACATCATCGAAACACCATGAACAAACAACTACAGGCGTAGATACAAACAAAAGTACTCTTACATACTATTATGGACAAACTCCTACCCACTAAACCTCTACCCTAATTTGCATCCTCCACACCTTCTTATCAAGGGTCATATCCTCTATAAGCTGTAATTGCTCCATATCATGCCTAATCACCTCCCTTCAATATATGTTCGTCCTACCTTTACCCCGCCTAAAATCATTTATGGTTAACCTCTCATATCTATGAACTGGAGCATCCGAAACCCTCCTCGTCACATGTACGAACAATCGCAACCTTACTTTTCGCATCTTGTCCTCCACTGAAGTCACTTTTACCTTCTCTCAAATAATTTTATTTCTAACCCATCTCTCCTGATATGTGAACACATCCATCATAACATCCCCATCTCTGCCACCTTCTTTTTGATGTGACAGTTCTTAACTGACTAACACTCCTCTCCTTACAACATAATTGGTTGGACTTCCACAATGTCAAACTTACCTTTAAGCTTAGGAGACACCTTATTATCACACAAGACCTTCGAAGGGAGCCTCTATTTCAACCACCTTATAATAATACGATGCGTGACATCCTCATCAATCTCATCATTCCCCTGAATTATAGATCAAAAATACTAGAAACTCTCCCTCTTATGAATGACTTGATAATCCTGAATTACTACCATGTCAGCCTCATGCAACAAATCACTAAACTTATATTTCATGGATTTCGTGTTGGTCCTACTCAACCCTAATCCTTTGAACTCAAGGGTCTGTCTTCAAACCTCTCATTAACTCTTCCTCGAGTCTTGTCAATAAGTATAACATCATCAATAAATAATATACGCCAAGGCACTTCCCTTTGAATATGCTGCATCAAAATATCCATCACCAAGACAAATAAAAATGGGCTAACAATTGATCCCTGGAGCAATCTTGTCAAAATAAAAATAGTGCTCCAAATCTCCTCCTACTGTTCTCACAAGAGTCATCATGCCAGTGTATATGTCCTAAATCAACCTAGTGTATGCCACAGGCATGCTTCTAGCCTTTAAGAACCTCCACAGAATCTCCCTAGAAACTTTTTCATCTGCCTTCTCAAGATCAATGAACACCATATGCAAGTCATTCTTTCTCTCCCTAAACTTCTCCACTAATGTCCTCACGAGATGAATGGCTTCAGTATTCGATCGACTTGACATGCAATTCTAAAAAATAGTAACGATCATCCTTAGTTTCAACTCTACGACCCTTTCTCAAACCTTCATAGTATGACTCAACAACTTGATAACCTTATATTTATTGCAACTTTGAATGTCTCTCTTGTTCTTATAATAGAATAATTGCACTCATATCCAAACTTCGGGTATCTTCGCCTCCCTAAAAATATTGGTAAACAACCTTGTCAGTTACTTCAAACCTGTCACGTCAGTGCTCTTTCAAAAATCTATCAAAATCTCTTCTAGCCCAGTCTCCCTATCCCTATGCATCCTACGAATAGCCCTCTTAATCTCTCCAACCTTAATACGCCTCCAATAACCATAATCGCGATACCTTTCTGAGTACTTCAAGTCTCCTAACATGAAACATTTGTCCCCTTGTCATTCAGAAGTCTATGGGAGTAGGGTTGCCACCCCTTCTTAATGAGGGCATCTTCAACCAACTTTTTGTCATCTTCCTCCTTGATGCACTTTACTTGTAAAGGTCACGAGCCCTCCGCTCCCTAACTTTGGAAAGCCTATATAACTTCTTATCTTCAATATATTAGTTAATGACTTAAGTCATTGATAAACTTTAAAATTATTTTGAGATTTCATTTAGGCACCTCAACTAAGACTGATACCTATTGAATACCTAAATTATTGAGGATGTATACCTATCAGCCACAAAATGCTGATGTGACAAGGGAAGTGTCCTTCACTTCCATAAAGTGCGTGAAATTTACCAAATAATTTTTTTTTATTGAAAATTGAAAAATTTACACTAAAATATAATAATAACAATTTCTTAAATAAAAATAAAAGACAAGCAACCCCCTCCCCCATGATCTTCTTCATCTTCATATTCCCAAAGGTTCTATAACCTTTTTTTCTTTTTAGTTCTTAGCAATTGTTTCTCCATATCTGAGTTTAAAAGGTTGGCTATGAACAACAATCTTCATATTTTTAAAAAATTTCAACAAACCGCCGTACTTCTGTAATCTAAAAATATCTCTAAATTTTATTTCAACACCAATCAAATTGACGCAGACCTCAAATCATACCCTGGATGAGCTCTCTTTCTTGATTATTCAAGTTTAATTCAATTTTCTTTTTGATTGCTTCCTCTACTTTTTTCTATGACTGTGCGTTTCTGAGTGTTGTTGTTTGGTTGACTGACTGAAATTATTGGACTTAGCAATGGTGGCGGTGGTATTTTATCAATGTAATTTTATCTAAAATTATTTGAGTTAGTGTGAATCAAAGCTTTGTAAGCCAAATTAGAGCTCACTGGTGATTGGTCCGAGGAATTTTTTGTTGGGATGTATTTTTTGACGAATCACCAGAAAACCAAAACTAAGGGAGTTACTGGTGGAGAATGGCGGGAGTATATTGTTGTTGCTGATTTTTGGTGCTAATTATGAGTATTTGGTTACTTATTTTTTGCTTAATAGAGGAGTTATCTGGTGGAAAATGGAGGGAGTATATTATTGTTTCTGATTTTGGGTGCTAATGGGTGTCTGGTTATTGATTTTGTGGTTAATGGAGTTTCTCCATTCTTTGATTTTGTTGTCAATGGTGAAGAAAGAAAGATAATGTTTGTTTTTGAGTTTTTTTGTTAATTAAAATTAGTTAGATACATTTAGAAGAATTATTTCTTTTTATTATTTTTATTTTTTTAAAAAAATTTATAATTATTTTTTAATAATAGTTTGGGCCCACAATACCACATGTCATCTTTTAATTAGCCTTTTTTGACATGTCACCGCAAGTGTGCTACACACACTTCACAATTTTTGTTGAATATTCGAAACTGCCTAATAGGAAAAATTTTCTTGATAGTATTGATGTTCAATAAGTACAATGATAAGTTAAGGGGTCCAAGTAAACTCTCAAAATAAATTTAAGAATCTATCGATGACTTAAGCGTTAATTAATTATCTATAGGTATTATCATCATCATAGAACAAAAGTGGTGTAAAGAGAAATTAATTACGTCAATTATTTTTCCAATTAGCCTGTAATACACAGTATTTGAGTCAAACAATAATAAAAAAACATATTCTCATCAAGATTATATTATATTATTACTTTGCCTCATTTTTTCATGCACATCTTTTTAGATAATACATATATTTATTTAATTTGTGTATGAAACTTTATGTCAAACGATACAGATAATGAAAAGCAAAGGAAAAAGAATCATGAAGGATTTGAAAAAAATAATCACATATAAAATTCATCAATGTTGAATTTAAAAAAAGTATAAAGTACAATTGCAAAAACAATTGGAGAAGCATAAAACTACCTTAATTTTATGTTTAGAAGAAAGGAGATTCAAAAGGAACTCTCCGTAAATTAAATATGAAGTGGGAAGTAAAAGAAAACAATGTACTATGTTTGATCATGTACGTTTGCAACAGTTTTAAATAGAAGTTCTTCACGGCAGTTTTTTTCTATTTTTTTTTTTAAAATTGAAATTTTTAGTGGATTAACAGTTTATATCTACTTTTGCACATGTTTCAACTACTCATGTTTTTGCAATTTGTTTTATATTTTATATTTTTTAAATTTAGAATTTTCTAGTGCTTACACTTATTATAAAAATTTTCCTTCTCTCATTAGATATAGATAGATCTATAAAATAAAAAAAAAAATACAAAAACATTAATACCAAATTCTCCTTTTTTCTCAACTCTAATTTCTCTCTCTTCCCAACTCTTTCCCTCGGTTTAACTGGCCACCCATTTTGGACCTTGCATTGTAATAGTTGACACGTAAAACGGACTACCCAATCCTGCCAATTCTTAGTTTTTAGCTTTATACTTGGCAATTTTGATGTTAACTTGCATTGTATATCAAATTTGAAATACTTAAGTAATTTGTTGCTCATCAATGACCTAACGAGGTAATTAAAAAAAATTGACAAAGTAAAATGAATGGAGGACTACCTTATTTTATTTTAGGTGGATTTATGTACCGAAGCCTTGTTATCTGGCCTTGATTAGCCTTGTTTTGAGGCTTTCTATTGTGCTTATTGAGTTGTTGATTACATAAATAAGTATCTAAGTGTTAAGTTATGTATTTGTAATATTTAAGGTGTTTTCATAGTGAGGTTGGAGTGAAAACACTTAGTTGAGAATGAAAGGACAAAACTAGAAAGGACAAAACTAGTACTCTTAAGCTTGAGCTATGTTCATTACTAGTTCATTGTCTTGAATTGTATGTTATTTTGTACTCTAATGTATGATGTTTGATGTTTGTAGGAAGCTTGAGTATTTGATCATTATGATATATAGGTGATGTAAAATATGTAAATCAAGTTGAAACAATGCCACATAGCTTGGAATGGATGGACAAACGCATGGGACAAGACTTGAACAAAGTTGGGATTTCTTGACTCATTGGCGTGCCACGCTGCCTAGGTACCGCGACAGGGACATGAAATGCCCTTTGTTGCATTCTCAAATGCAATTTCTAGTAGAGTTGAATTGTAGCAGATTATGGTGCAACTTCTTCATAGTAGTGGATAGTTTACTGGGCTATCACGTGAAGATCCACAAGTCCATTGGCAAAAATTTATGGAGATCAGTAACAAATACATCCCTATGGGTGTGTCTGCTGATTATGTGAGGTTGAGACTTTCCCTTTTTTACTCTTGGGGGGAAGCAAAGAAGTGGTTGAACGCAGATCCGACAGTTTCAACCATAAGTTGGGATGATTTGGCTAGAAGTTCCTCATTCGATTTTTTTCATATGGAAATATTGCAAGACTTATAGTGAGATTTTAAGATTTAAGCAGAGGCCAGATGATCATGTTTAGGAGAGGTTCAAAGCTCTTCTTTGGGACTATTTGCATTATTATAATACCCTGTACTTTTTCCTAGTTTGAAATTTTTCCAAAAATGTTAGAAGATTTCTTTGAAGGATGAATCTACTTTTGTACACATGATATTTTTAAGGTTTTCACTTTTTGTCACGTGAGAAATTGAATAATATTTCCATCGATACCAATTTCATAAAAATCTGACATCGAAAGAGAAAGTTATGGCCGAAATACAGAAGGTAGTAAAACCTCCCAGGTGCGATGGTGAGGCCGACAAACTGTCGAACTAGCGACGGACTGTCGCCTATGACCCTCGCAGTGAGTAAGTGTGACTACCTTCTACCCTGGATCAATGGCCCAGGTCAAAAGATCATTGGACTAGTGATGGACTATCTCTCATGCTGTCGCAAGGGAAACATTGAGGCCCTATTCTGCCTAGAAACTACGGTCAGGACCGACGGACCGTCGCACCCTACCATCGTACCAAGGCAGTAAGTTCCAGTTTTGATCCCAGTGTAAAGATCAGTCCGACGGACCATCGACCCAGCGATGGACCGTCGCATCCACCATCGCATGTTCAGTTCAGTTATTTTAAAGCCATTTTTAAAGGGGCTTTTTGGTCTTTTACCACCCGTTTATATACCTAGTTATATCCGACCAAATCTTAGAAACTCATTATCCATTTACAATAACAAAATTAGGGTTTTCTCTCTAAGATTAATCCCCAAGAACAATATTCAAATCTTCTTCAAGAACTAAGAGATTCAAATTCTTCAAGTTCAAGAACTTCAAGAACCTCAACCCAGGTATGCATAGTGTTCATTCATGGACTCCTTTCATCCATGAAGCCCAAGAATCTCTTTTCAAAGTTCAATTGTATAGATTTCTTTATGAATTTCATTTTGGGTTGCTTTTGTTCATGTTGATAATGACCAATTGAATTCTAATCCATGCTAGGTGATCAATTTTATGTGGAATTGATTAGTATAAAGTTAGATTCATATGGACCTATGATTAAACCCTTGGATGATGAAATTAGAGTTAAATCATGACGTTTATTTTTTTATATAATATTGGTTACATATACTATGCCTACCATGTGTTTGATTAAATACCTATGTGAAGGAAAAAAAATGCCCAACTAGTATAATCTTATGAAATCCCCATTAATGTACAGGTTTATGCATATCATATGTTTGATGAATTGCCTCAATAAATGAATTATGGATTGCAATGTTGGTCATGTACTTAAGAAAGTCATGCTTTGTCAGTTTCTTTCCATCGAGTCCTGGGGGTACTTGTACCCGATAATTTAGCTGTATGACTAGAGCCAGCGTCATGTTTTCATGATATCCTCAGTCAAGCCATGATCTATAGAACTCAGTCAGTCATGTGACTCAGGAAAGCTCAGAAATTCAGTAACCTCAGTAATCTCATGAATTCAGTCAGTTGTCAGATATCAGTAGTATTCCGTCAGTTAACAAAATTAAGTAAACTTAGTCTATGTTCAGATCAGTTAGTCATGTTCAGTGTCTATTTAGATGGGAGTAGAAATTAGCACTGAGTGAACCCAAGGATAGGAACTCACCTGCCAGTAGAGGGTGTGATTCTTAAAAGCAATCCGTGCGTTCCAGAACTACGCAGCCAGCATAGGTTGAGACATCATACCTTTTAGTTGAGGGTAGATGAGGTGGCTTAACCTACTAGTTGAGGGTTCCCACCATTCTCATTAGAGTAACCTGCTAGTCGAGGGTCATTCACATGTTGTCCTTACCAGTGGCGCGGTATTGACACCTTTCCAATTAGGGCACAGATTGAACCCCTATTAAGCTATAATGCATCATTTGGTGTATGTTGGTTAGATGACTACTTCCCACTATTTTATGTTACAGAATCTGGACTTTCAGATACAGTCAATCAGTCTCAGTATTAGACCTTAGATAGTTCTATAGAATTCAGGACTGTCAGATACAACCAACTCAGATACAGTACAAAACTCAGCTAGTTCTATCATATTCAGGACTGTCAGATACAGTCACTTATATTATCAGAACTCATTCATTAGTCATGTTAGTTATCAGTAAACTCATGTTATCACAATTTCAGATATAGTTACTATGTATGCATGCATGTATTATCACATTTATATTAGTCAGTTAGCCAGTATTGTTCATGCATATGAACCCCATGTATTCAGCCTACTTCATATGTATACCAGTATATTCAAAGTACTTACGCATTTGCGCTATGGTGTCTTATACCATAGGTTCGGAGACACGAGTTCCAGAGCATCAATAGATTCCAGTCTTAGCCGTCAGAGCTAGAAGTGAGTCCTCATCTTTCGAGGACATGATCATTACTTTATTATCTTATTAATTTATTTATTAGTTGAAGTTAGTTGAGGATATTTCCCATCAACTCCTTATTCAGACTGTTCAATCAGTAAGAAGCTTTCTAGACGATTATGTTCAGTTAGTTATTTCAGTTGTTTTGGGTATTTCATACCCCATCCATATGTTATAATTTATTAGATCCTATGTTACAATTTTTAACCTTATGGCCTTTCACTTCATATTTCTGTATTTATACAGTATATTATGCAGTATACAGGTATATATATCAGTCATAGGTTAGCTTGTGGTCCTTTGGGGTCATGAGCACCGTGTATCATTCCGGGTACTAGATTTGGGATATCACAATCAGAGCCTAAGGTTCAATAGAGTCCTAGTAAGTCTGAAAGATGTATCTAGTAGAGTCTTGTGCATGGGTGTGTTGTGCACCATATTTATGTGCTGGAGGATATAAGATGTTTTAGGAATAATTTCCCTTCTTTCAGTATTCATGTCATACTAGTGAGCATAATCTCAAGTCAACCTCTCAGTTTAATCCACTTTTTTTTTAAAATTTTAGAACGTGCTTCCCAAGAGAAGAACTCAGCCTGTCCAAGAAGATCCCTTGGACGAATATGTTTCTCATGCAAAGTTCAGAGCTGCATTTACTACTCTTTCTCAATTAGTTGCTGCTTAGAATGAATGACCAGATGTCATTTCGGCCAACCCAGTGGCCAATTTAGCTACATCCAACATTTGTGACTACACCCGGATGAATCCTCAATCCTTCCTCGGGTGTAATACAGATAAGGACCCTCTGGAATTTCTAGATCAGGTTCAGAAGGTTACAAACATCACGGGGTTTACTTCTAGTGAGAGTGCTGAGCTAGCTGCATATCAGTTGTAGGATGTTGCTCACACTTAGTTCAAGCACTGGAAGTCAGATAGGGCAGTTGATGCAGGATCAGTTGAGTGGAAGGAGTTTGCTTCTGCTTTCCATGATAGATTCTTTCCCCTAGAGCTTAGAGAAACTAAGGTGTTAGAATTCATCAACCTCAGGTAGGGCAACATGACAGTGAAAGATTATTCTTTTAAGTTTACTTAATTAGCCAGATATACCCCTCATGTGGTTGCAGATAGCAGGGCCAAGATGAGTAAGTTCATTTCAGGGGTAAATGATAGGATGGTTAATTAGTACAGATCCACCATGCTAAATAGTGACATAACTTTAGCCAGTCTTATGACTCATGCTAAGCAGATAGAGGAGTAGAAGATTATAATAAGAGAGAAGTAGAATAAGAGAGAAAGGACAGGTTGTTTTTAACTTTGCTCAGCCAAAATCAGAAGGAGAAAACCGTTCTCAGTTTTGTCCTAAGTCCTCAGTTCCAGCTCCTTCTTTAGCTAGTGCTTCTGTGCCTAAGTTCAGAGATAGATCTCTAGGCTCTAAGCCTCAGGGCAGTGTTAGCAGTGCTCGCACCTATCCTCTTTGTCAGAATTATGGTAAGAACCATACTTTTAGAGCTGATAGTGATATCTATTTTAGGTATGGGAAGACAGGCCACAGAGTTAGAGATTGTTCGCAGTCAGGTCTGCTGGGTCAACAGAACCATTCCTCAGCTTAGTTTGGTCGCCAGAATCAGTAGGGTGCCACTTTTAGTACTACTAGTGTGCAACGCCCAAACAGACTTTATGCTTTCCAGTCCTGGCAAGATTAGGAAAATTCTCCTAATGTGGTTACTGGTATGTTATAGATCTTTCATGTGCATGTTTACGCTTTGCTAGATCCAGGTGCTTCTTTATCTTTTGTTCCTCCCTATATAGTAGTTGATGTCGGAGTCAGCCCTAAATTTCTAGCAGAGCCCTTTTCAGTTTCTACCCCAGTGGGTAAAACTATCATCGCTCCGCGGGTATACTGGAACTGCCCAGTTATGATATCTCAGAAAGTTACTTCAGTAGACTTAGTCAAATTAGAGATGGCTGATTTTGATGTCATTCTCGACATGGATTGGATTCATTCCTTCTATGCCACAGTCGACTGTAGAAACAGAATAGTCTAGTTCTAGTTTCTGAATAAACTCGTCCTAGGGTGGAAGGGTAAAGTATCCACTTTCAGAGGTCAGCTTGTTTCCTACCGTCATGCATGGAAAATAATATCTAAGGGATGTGTCTACCATCTTATTCGGGTTAAGGACACTAGTTTCAAAACTCCCAGTCTTGAATCAGTCCCAGTCATGAATTAATATTTAGATGTCTTTCCTGAAGATCTTCCAAGAATTTCTCCCAAATGGGAAATAGTCTTCGACATTAATCTTCTTCCAAATGCTCAGCCTATAAATATTCTGCCATATAGAACGACACTAGCAGAACTCAGAGAATTGAAAGAACAATTAAAGGATCTCTTAGATAAGGGATTCATCAAACCTAGTGTGTCCCTGTGGGGCACTCCATTATTATTTGTGCACAAGAAAGACGGTTCTCTCAGAATGTATATAGACTACCGTCAACTTAATAAGGTCACGGTCAAGAACAAGTATCCTCTTGCCAAAATCAATGACTTCTTTAACCAACTTCAGGGTGCTAGCTATTTCACCAAGATTGACCTTAGATCCCGCTATCATCAGCTCAGACTCAGAGAATGTGACATTTTGAAAATAGCTTTCCGTACTTGATATGGTCACATTGAATTCTTTTCATGTCCTTTGGTCTCACCAATGCCCCAACAGCTTTTATTGACTTGATGAACCGTGTGTTCAAGAAGTACTTGGAAATGTTCATCATAGTCTTCATAGATGATATTCTGGTCTATTCCCGCGGTGAGCGTGATCATACAGACCATCTCAGAATTGTACTTCAGACTCACAGAGATCATCAGTTGTTTACCAAATTTAGCAAGTGCGAGTTTTGGCTAAGGTCAGTAGCATTTCTTGGCCATATCATTTCCGGTGATGGAATCAGAGTAGATCCTCAAAAGACTAAAGCAGTAAGAAACTGCCTTGCCTTGTCTCTCCACCAGATATCAGGAGTTTCTTAGGTTTGGCTGGATATTATAGATGGTTTGTTGATGGATTTTATTCTATTGCATCTCCTATGTACAGATCCACACAGAAAAAAGTCAAGTTTCAGTGGTCAGATCCTTGTGAGAAGAGTTTTTAGTAGTTGAAGACTCGACTCACCTCAGCTCCAATTCTAGCTCTTCCAGATGGTTTAGATGGGTTCGTAGTGTATTGAGATACATCCAGAGTAGGTTTGGATTGTGTCCTCATGCATCATAGTAAGGTCATAGCCTACGCCTCCAGATAGCTTAAACCCCATGAGAAGAATTATCCTATTGATGATCTTGAGCTAGCCGCCGTAGTATTTTCCTTGAATATTTGGAGGCATTATCTATATGGTGTTCATGTAGATGTGTTCACTGATCATAAGAGCCTTCAGTATGTCTTTTCTCAGAAAAATCTCAATCTTCGTCAGAGAAGGTGGTTAGAGCTCTTGGAAGATTATGACATGAGTGTCTTTTATAATTTGAGCAAGACCAAGATAGTGGCTGACACTCTCAGTATACTGTCTATGGGTAGTATTTCTCATGTCGAGGACAGTAGGAAAAAGTTAGCCCAGGAAGTCCATCAGCTTGCCAGACTAGGCGTTCACTTAGTTGATACAGAGAAATGTGAAATATGAGTTTGGAGTAGTTCAGAATCATCTCTAGTTTCTGAGGTGAAAGAAAAGTAAGATAGGGATCCTAGCCTTTTCACGTTAAAAGAGTCAGTCAAGGATTAGAAAGTAGAGGTTTTCTCCCAAGGGGGAGATAGTGTTCTGTGTTATCAGGGTTGTCTGTATATTCTAACTGTAGATGACTTAAGGCAGTGAATTCTTGCAGAAGCACATTGTGCATGCTACTCTATTCATCCAGGGGCCACAAAGATGTACCACGATTTACTGGAAATCTATTGGTGGAGTGGGATGAAGAGAGGCATTGCAGAGTTTGTGGCTAAATGCTCTACCTATCAGCAGATTAAGATAGAGCATCAGAAGCCTAGTAGGTCCATGCAGGTGTTCAGTATTCCTACTTGGAAGTAGTAAGAAGTGAACTTGGACTTTGTGATGGGTTTGCCTCGAACTCGTCATCAACATCATTCAGTTTGGGTCATTGTAGATAGGATGACCAAATCCGCTTATTTCCTTCCAGTTCATACCTCTTATTCAGCTGAGGATTACGCGAAACTCTACATCAGAGAGTTGGTTAGATTGTATAATGTTCCATTATCTATTATCTCATACAGAGGTACCCAGTTTACCTTTTATTTTTGGAAAGCATTTCAAAAGGTTCTTCGTACCCAAGTTTATCTCAGTATAACCTTTCATCCTCAGATAGATGGCCAAGCAGAAAGGACCATTCAGCCTTTAGAAGATATGTTGGGTGTATGTGCAATTGATATCAAGGGAAGTTGGGATGACCACTTGCCTTTGATTGAATTTGCATTCAACAACAGTTATCATTACAGTATTTATATGGCTCCATTCAAAGCTCTCTATGGTAGGAGATGTAGGTTTCTAATTTAATGGTTCGAAGTTAGTGAGGCCTCAGCTATAGGGTCTGACTTGGTATTCGACGCCTTAGATAAAGTCCAGTTAATCAGAGAAAGACTTCGGGCTGCTCAGAGATGATAAAAGTCTGATGTAGATATTCGTAAAAAGGATCTCTAGTTCGAGATTGGTGATCATGTCTATCGAAAGATCTCTCCCATGAAGGGAGTGCAGAGGTTCGGCAAAAAGGGAAAGCTCAGTCCCCGATATGTCGGTCCCTTTAAGATTCTCAGTCGCTTTGGCAAGGTAGCTTATGAGCTCAAATTGCCTTCAGATCTAGCTTCAGTTCATCCAGTCTTGCATGTCTCCTTTCTTAAGAAGTGCATAGGTGACCCAGCAGTTGTAGTCACTATTCAGAGTATAAATGTTCAGAACATCCTCTCTTATGAATAGATTTCGGTCAAAATCCTAGACTATCAGACCCGTAGATTGAGAAACAAATAAATCACTCTAGTTAAGGTTCTTTGGTGAAATTATTCCATCGAGGTAGCTACTTGGGAAGCAGAAGAACACATGCGTAACAAGTATACTTACCTCTTCTCCGCCAACTCAGATCAAGCTCAAGGTAACAGTTCTCCTTAAGCTTACTTAGTTTCATGTTCAGTATTCATCAAAAACTTGGTACCAAGTACCATTACATATTCAGTCATGCATCATCTCAGTTATATAATTATGCATCAGACATGCATTCTCAATGTGAGAAACTTAGTTCATCAAAACACCCAGTCATGCATTCATGAATTAGTGTCACATGTATCAGATATGCATGTTCAGTATGATATATTCAATTATTAGTCACGTCTATCATGAAATCATGCTCCAGCCAGTCATCTTCAGTATATACATCATTTTATATTCTTTCCCCCTTACTCAGTCTCATTCGAGGATGAATGTTCTCAAGGGAGAGATATTGTAATACTCCATACTTTTTCCTAGCTTGAAATTATCCCAAGAATGTTAGAAGCTTTATTTGAAGGATGAATCCACTTTTATGCACGTGGTATTTTTAAGATTTTCACTTTTTTCATGTGGGAAATTGAATAAGCTTTCCATCGATACCAATTTCATCAAAATCCAACATCGGAAGAGAAAGTTATATCCGAAATATAGAAGGCAGTAAAATGGCCCAGGTGCAATGGTGAGGCTGACAGACTATCAGACTAGCGATGAAATGTCATCCATGACCATCGCAGCGAGGCAGTATGACTACCTTCTGCCCTGCATCGACGGACCAGGCCGATGGACCATGAGACTAGCGACGGACCGTCGCTCAGGTCATCGCAAGGGAAACAGTGAGACCCTATTCTGCCTAGAAACAATGGTCAGGACCGATGGACCATCGACCCAGTGACGGACCGTTGCTCCCCACCATCACACCAAGGTAGTAAGTTCCAGTTCTGGTCCCAGTGTGACGGTTAGTCTGACGGACCATTGACCCAGCAACGGACCGTCGCACCCACCATCGCATGTTCCATTCAGTTATTTTAAAGCTATTTATAAAGGGTCTTTTTGGTCTTTTACTACCCCTTTATATACCTAGTTATATCCGACCAAAACTCAGAAATTCATTATCCATCTACAAAAACAAAATTAGGGTTTTCTCTCTAATATTAATCCCTAAGAACAATATCCAGATCTTCTTCAAGAACTAAGAGATTCAAATTCTTCAAGTTCAAGAAATTCAAGAACGTTAACCCAGGTATGCATAGTGTTAATTCATGGACTCCTTTCATCCATGAAGCCCAAGAATCTCTTTTCAAAGTTCAATTGTGTAGATTTCTTTATGAATTTCATGTTGGGTTGCTTTTGTTCATGTTTATAATAACCAATTGAATTCTAATCCATGTTGGGTGATCAATTTTATGTGGAATTGATTAGTATAAAGGTAGATCCATGTGGACCTATGATTAAACCCTTGGATGATGAAATTAGAGTTAAATCATGATGGTCATTTGTTATATAATGTTGTCTACGTATACTATGCCAACTATGTGTTTGATTAAATGCCTATGTGAAGGAAACAATGCCCAACTAGTATGATCTTATGAAATCCCCATTTACGTACAAGCTTATGCAATCACATATTTGATGAATTTCCTCAATAAATAAATTATGGATTGCAATGTTGGTCACGTATTTAAGAAAGTCATGCTTTGTCAGTTTCTTTCCATTGAGTCCTGGGGGTACTTGTACCCGATAATTTAGCTATATTCCTAGAGCTAGCATTATGTTTTCACAATATCCTCAGTCAAACCATGATTAATAGAACTCAGTCAGTCATGTGACTCAGGAAAGCTCAGAAATTCAGTAACCTCAGTAATATCAGTCAGTTGTCAGATATCAGAGTATTCCATCAGTTAATAAAATTTAATAAACTCAGTCCATGTTCAGATGAGTTAATCACGTTCAGTGTCTTTTCAGATGGGTGTAGAAATTAACATCGAGTGAACTCAAGGATGGGAAATCAGCTGCTAGAGGGTGTGATTCTTAGAAGCAATCCTTGCATTCCACAAATACGTAGCCAATGTAGGTTGAGACATCATACCTTATAGTTGAGGGTATATGAGGTGGCTTAACCTGCTAGTTAAGGGTTCCCACCATTCTCATTAGAGTAACCTACTAGTCGAGGGTCACTCACATGTTGTCCTTTCCAGTGGCGCAGTATTGACACCCTTCTAAATAGGGCACAGATTGGACCCTAATTTAGATATAATGCGTTATTTGGGGCATGTCGTTTAGATGAATACTTCCCACAGTTTTATGTTACAGAATCTGGACTGTTAGATATAATCAATCAATCTTAGTAATAGAACTTAGATAGTTCTATAGAATTTAGGACCGTCAGATATAACCAACTCAGATACAGTACGAAACTCAGCTATTTCCATTAGATTTAGGAATATCAGATACAATCACTCATATTATCAGTTATCAGAACTCAGTCATTAGTCATGGTAGTTATCAGTAAACTCATGGTATCACGATTTTAGATATAGTTACTATGTATGCATGCATGTATTCTCATGTTCATATAAGTTAGTTAGCCAGTATTGTTCATGCATATGAACCCCATGCATTCAGCCTACCTCATATGCATACCAGTACATTTAAAGTACTGACGCATTTATGCTATGGTGTCTTATACCATAGGTTCAGAGACACGAGCTTCAGAGCATTAGTAGATTCTAGTCTCAACAGTCAGAGCTAGAAGTGAGTCCTCATATTTTGAAGACATGATCATAACTTTATTATCTCATTAATTTATTTATTAGTTGGAGTTAGCTGGGGACATATCCCATCAACTCCTTATTCAGATCGTTTAATCAGTTAGAGACTTTCCAGACTATCATGTTCAGTTAGTTATTTCAGTTGTTTTGGGTATTTCATACCCCATCTAATTGTTATGATTTATTAGATCCTATGTTATAGTTTTGAACCTTATGACCTTTCAGTTTATGTTTCTGCATTATACAATATATTATGTAGTATACAAGTACATATATCAGTTATGGGTTAGCTTATGGTCCTTCGGGGTCATGAGCACCGTGTAGCATTTTGGGTATCAGATTCGGGGCGTTACAATTATCATCTGTCTAATAAGGTACTTTCTCTCACCTTTGTTAAGACACCTAACCCTAATATAAATATTTTGCTAGATTCAGCTGGAAGAGATCAAGCTTTGGAAATTACATATGATGAGCTATACACCTAGTTAAACCGGATTGCACAAGAGAATTTATTTTGACATATTGATACCTCAAGAAGCTCAGTGAAAAAGAATGCAAGAATGATTGGAGTTGATAGTACCACAACCTTTGCTGCCTAAATTTAAACCATTTAGAATATATAATGACTTAATTCAGTAAGTTGGGTGTGCAACTGACTCAACATATGAGAATATGGTACAACAGACCCATCATGGTGTGAGATCTGTGGCAATAGTGGCCACTCTAAAGACTGATATGGTGCAAACCCTGAATTTGTTGATTTTGTGGGTAATGTGTATAAGCGAAACTATGGTAATGCGTACAACCAAAAGAGGAAAAATCACATAAATTATTCATTGGGCAATAATCCATAGTAGCAATTTCAGCAATTGTAGTATAATAAGCCAGGGGCAGTTACATTGAGGAGACGCTTAAACAACTTCTGGCCAATCAAGAGAAAATCGTTGTTGAAATGAAAAATTAGCAAATTGCATAGAAATAGTTGAAGTAGAAGTTGGGGCAACTGGCCTCAAGTACAGAACACCGGTCTCTAATGAACCTCCGAAACAAGTAATGCCATTCACATTGAGGAGTGGTAAAGAGGTCAATAACAAGCCTCTAAAGATAAATAAGGAGGTAGATGAAGAGTTGGTTCTTTAACCAATTGCAGAGAAAGTTGCTGATAATTAAGAGAAGTTTGAGTACCCAAATACTAAAGATATTTAGAAGAAAAGACCATCACCACCATTTCCATAAAGGCTAAAGAAAGCCAAGGAGGATGGTTGCTTTAAAAAGTTCTTTGAAATGTTCAGAGAGATTCATATTAACCTTCCTCTTTTAGATATTTTACAGGGAATACCCAAGTATTCCAAGTACTTGAAGGATGTGGTGAATAATAAAATTAAGTTGCAGGATTTAAAGACCATAAATTTTAATAAGGAGTGCAGCTCTGTGGTGATGTGAAAAATACCCATAAAGCTGAAGGATCCAGGGAATTTCACCCTCCCAATTTAGATTAGTGATTATGATATGGTCTATTCTCTAAGTTTTTGGGGGTAATTACCAACTTGATGCCACTATCATTGTTTAACACTTTTGACTTGAGGAAGCCTATACCATGCTCTGTAATACTTTAGATGGAAGACTGAAATAGAGCCAGACTTGAAGGAATCATTGAGGACATATTCATCAAGGTTAGTATGTTTATTATTATTGTTGACTTTATTGTTCTTGATTATGATGCAGATGATAGGGTGCCTATTATCTTGGGACTCTATTCTTAGCAATGGGAGAAGCATTGTTAGATGTAAGAGAGAGCACACTCGAAATAAGATTGGATGATGAAGGGGTTGTATTCAAAGTCTATAAACCACTCAACACATCGTCCCACTACAAATACTTATGTATGATTATGATGATGGAAGTGGAAGAGTGTGGGGTGGAGACTAATCCACTGAAAATCTCATTGGACTTCCACATTGAATTGCCTAAGCCACTACCTAAGCCCAAAATGATGATGATTGATAAGCTTGAAAAGGATATTATAGAGAAAAATATTGACCATGACAGTGCACACTCAAGAGGTCAGAAATAAATAAGAAGATGGCCTCCAAGTAGGATAAAGAGTATGAAGGAAAATAGTTAAGATGTGATATTGGGTCATGCCGTGACACTAAATCTGGCACTATTTGGGTGGCAACCCAAGTTAAGGTAGGTATTTTATTTTAGTATTTTTAGTTTTTCTTCATGTAGATTTTGTTTTTTATTGTTTCACAGGTTGACAGAAAGTCTGAGTACCGGAGACCTGAAGCTAAGGAGTATGGCAAAGACTAGATGTGGGTTCCACAGACCCTATTGATATATAAAGATGTTTCTATCTAGGACTAGATGCCTTAGGAGTATTTCTATCCTTACTTTTGAGTTTACTTTGGGGAAAAAATGAGTTTTTAACCATGAGGTGGGAAAGTTTCCATGGTTTCTAGTGAAGTGATGCTGTAGGGTCTTATGTTTAGTAGTTTTCTTAGTTTTTGGGTAAATTCAAATTTATAAATTTTGAAAATTTATAAAAAGATTTTCTCTTTGTTTGAGTCTAGTTTTTAGTTTATTTGGGTTAGTTTAGTAGGTGCACACATCACCTACCCCGATGTTGTTCTTTTTGGTTCTTTTCTACGGAGGTGCCCTTTCAACTAAGTATCCCTTTTTTTGTCTAGGAGTATATTTGAAAATTTTTGAGTTAGGTAAGTGGGATGTTATTGTTGGTTCTATGTGTGATTACATGATACAAGTTGTGTTGTATATAAAAGCATGCTGAGTGTGTGAATTACTACTTTTAAGACTCGTAGGCTTTAGTTTATGAATCTTATATGTTGTGGTTTAATGTTGAATTCATGCGATTGCTTGGTTGAGAGTCTATGATGATCCTACTTTATTTGAGCAAGTTCCATGTGTGTGTAAGGATTTTTGTGCATTCCTTGTTGCATTTGATGTATAGAACTTTTTGGTGTTTGTGCTAAGCAAAATAAAGAGTTGGGGTTTAGGAGATGAGATAGGCAGTTCCTTGATAGCAATTTTTATACCCTTTGTTTTACCCACCCTTGTGCACAATCCTAGTTAGACACATTGAGCCTTTAGCCTATTCTTTGGTAGCCTCACATGTAGCCTAATTCACTTTCTTTGTTGGACCTTATTTTTATACAAAGCTCTAAATTTCTTTAGTGAAAACTTAATGAGTTATAAGTGTGAAAAACAAGTAGAAAAGAGGTGAAAGTGAGACCCCAATAAATAGCTCTTGGTGTGGTAAAATGATTTGTTATGATTGGAAGTTGTGTGATAAAGAGAATAAAAAGTTTTCAAACTTGGACAAGGTGTGAATAGAAAATACTCCCACTTCATTGTATGTGAACTAGCTTAATGAGATGGGAAAAACAAAAGATGTGTGTGAAGGTAGATGAGGTGGAATGTTGGTTGTTAGAGGTAAATTAAATGAAAAGTATGATGTTGTGGCGCCCAAGAGCACACGTAAGTGTGTGTGGTCTTACCCAATAATATATGGCCTTTTACAAGACAAGTATTGATCCCACAGAGACTTGTGTTGACAACAATCCATTCTTGTTCACTATTAATATTAACCAAGTGTTATCGTAACTGAAAGAGTTTGAAAGTTAAAACTCAGAATAAATCGAACAATGCGGTAAATTAAAGGTTTGAACAATCAATGGGGAGAAGCCCAGGGGTAATACACTGTGAACAATCATACTACTTTATAGAATTTCATTGGTTAGGTTAGTTATTTTGGTTGTTGGTTCACAGAGTCGATACTATGACTATTGGTCTTCCGAGCCACTACTCGCTTATCTAACATATCCCCATAACTACATCATTGAGTGGTGATGTAAGAACTAAACTGATTTTATTCATCATATGTCCCATAATTGAACCAATCACATAAGTATATTCCGATCCCAAGTGCAAATCATAACTCCATTCAAGTGAGTTTACGATCCAACACTGTTCATCCCATAATCTACCCTATGATTCAACCATCTCGGTTCATAATAAAGGTTAAGTATGCATTCTAAGGGTTCTGAATCCTTAAAATTGTAATGCCCCGAAAGTATACCCTAGATGTCACATGATGCTCAAGACTTTGAGTAGTCTCAAGCTAACCCTTTAAGCCTGCTAACAACATTGGAACTCATAACAATGATAAACTTGACATACAAAATCTTAGAATAGTGAATTAATTTCTTAACCAAAACTGAATTAACATCTTTCTGAAAGTCTTAAACTTGAAAACAAATACAGTTGTAGTCTAAAATGGAAATCAGTTGGACAAGCCTCTACTACTAACTGGAGAGCCACTGGGACAAGACCCAGCTGACTCAAATTGAATAAAAACCAAATGAATAAAATACTAAACTAATATCAAATTCTAGTAGAATGGGCCCTTGATCTATGAGGACTCACCAACAGCTGGGATGTAGGCAAAGATGCTCAAAATTAATCATGTTGATGAAACTGAGTACCAGGACCTATATTAAAAGACAATGTAGAACATAGACATATATGTGGATCAGTACTTCTCGAATGTACTGAGCATGTGGGGGTGAATGCATAGTTAAAACAACAACTCAATGTTCGTATAAACTTTCCAACGCATGCTAAATGTAAATATAACGCCCCAAATATGGGTCCTAACGGTGCTTAGGATCACAAGTGATCCCAAGCTAACCCTTCTATTGGCTTAACTCAAAAGCAACTGAATAAAATACATAAATCGAAATGAAATAAGTGAAAGATGACTCTTTTCTGAATCTGATCAATACAGAACTAAATTAAAATGATTACAACTCTGCTTTTACAAAATAACATTGGAATCAATACATTAACTACTATCTATGAAGCTTCTACTAGTATTGACTATAGGTAGCTGGGTCATGACCCCCAGCTATCCCAAATCAGTACGATTGAATAAAGAATAATTAAAATACTGCTCAAACTATATGATTGACTCAAGCCCTTGAATTAAGAGGACTCATCACCTATAGACTGAAAGCTGCAAACTGTCTGAATATGGTATGCATGCTACAACTGAACTGGTACCTACATTATGAGACAATGTAGCACATAGATGTATATGTGGATCAGAACTTTGAGGATGTACTATATGGGGGTGAATGCATAAGTAAAAATATCATCTCATCATCATAATTTGTAAAACAATGCATGCTAAATGTAAATGACTCACATAAGCTGGAATATCTGAATTACTAAAATCTGAACTCATGAATAACAATCATACTTTGTAAAACTAGTGAGTCATAACATTTAGTTATGAAAGCTGTACTAATGTTTTGTCTATAAATCATACCATCTAAGTGTAAAAAGAGTTCACTTCTGAATTTGAAATCTGAAAGATAAAATTCACAGGTCATATCTTTCTGTAGAGCATAATCTAAATAAAGTTGTGAGCCTTTACACTTAGTTTTCTAAAAGTTTTTATGTTAAGATTATTCTTTTGTGATATGCTGTAAACTTAAAATTTTGAGAAAATTCTTTTAAACTGTTTTGCAAGGGCGGTTCTTCTAATCGACATAAACCATGTGAGCTAACATGGAGTACAATATCTTATTCCCCTATGGGGAAAACTTTACGATAAGGAGAGGTGTCATACTATTGCCAAGGAGTATAACTTGAGCTAAGTGATCACATCTATAACCGTCATTCATATTCGAATAGGAATAATCTCATAATCTGTACCTACGTTGGCTACGTAGTTCTGTGGAATATAGGGCACACTAATCCCTCACTTCCTACTCGGTGCTAAATTCTACTCCCTTTTTAATCTGTATTCCCATTCTGTTGGTAATCCACTTTAAAATCTAGATGGTTCATTACGAAACTAATTATACTTTTATCTGAGTCATTCTGTAAATAAAGTTGATCTAAATTTTGTGATATATAATAAATCTATAAAGTGGATTCCAAAACTTATCTGAGGATCAAAAGATCAAAACTTTATTTAAAATTGGTGAATAATCTTATCATAAGATGCTTAAAGAATCATCTTTCTTGAAATATCAACAGATCAAAACTTTATTTAAAATTGGTGAATAATCTTATCATAAGATGCTTAAAGAATCATCTTTCTTGAAATATCAACATATAAACTTGGCCTTAATAACTCATTCATCAAATTCATGTCAAAACATCGTATTAATCATGCTTGATAGTGAAAACAATGATAATTCATCTCAAAATCTAAATTTTTTTCAATAGGTAAGAAAATATGAAAATAAACATGCAATTCATCTTTAAAATCTCTCAAAAACTCATAATCTTGCAAATAGCAATAATTGGCACGAACCCTAATTCAATTCTCATGGATATTCATTCAAAATCAGATGAATTTGTAATTAAAACTTGTATTTGGGCACAAGGACGAAAGAAGATCCTTGTTCATAAACCACACATATACCTTGATTGAAGATTAGATGAAGAAACTTGAATTTTAGATTCCTATTTGAGTTCTTGAAGATGAGTTCTTGATTATCTTATCTTGGGAATCCTCACTTTAGAGCTTTTTTGGAATAACAATGGTGGAATTTGATTTCTTGGAGAAGAAACTTTTGAGTTCTAGGTTTTTTTTTTAAGAGAATTGATGAATAATGATCTTAGTAGGCTTAGAATGGGTTTAATTTAATGTTTTAGACGGATTGAGGGATCAGGGATTTACCAAAATACTCCTTTTAAAATTTTAATTGGAATTGAAATAGCAATATTTATCCTATTTTGTAGGCCACCATGACGCGCCACTATCGTGCTGGCTTACTGGAAAATGACGAGTGGGAACTGGAAGTTCTCCGCGATGCGCCACCATCGCGGTCCTCTATTGGAATGCCATTTTGGCCACCAACACGACTCGGTAAGATCGCGTTGTTCTACTGAAATGTGACAAATGGCAAGTTGGACCTCTCCGCGATACGAGCTTATCGCGGAGGTCCACTGGAAAGTGACAATAATGAATTTTCCCTTCATTACGACATGGTGACTGCCCAGTTGGCACACTACTTTACTAAAAGTGCCCTAACTTCTTAACCGAGTATCGTATTTGGGCATCATTGGTATCAATGGAAGCTTATTCAATTATCTACACAATAGAGGGTCCAAATCCGGAAAATTCTACTTGCATAAAATGGTATTCATTTTTGAAGCTGATCTTTGACATTCTTGGAGCGAAATTAAGCTAGAAAAAATATGGGGTATTACAATATCTCCCCCTTGGGAACATTCATCCTCGAATGTGGCTTGTTAAGCCAAGAATACTAAGGAATTTGAGGCTATAAGCTGTCATGCACAACTAAAATAAACTGTATGACTGAATCTCAACATACTGTGCTACTTAACTGATCTGTGAGTCCATGAACTTTTATGAAAATAGCTATATGGCTGAATTTGAGACTGGAAAAGAACTGAATAAAGGAAGACTATTACCTTCGACTGAATCTGAGTTCGTGGAGAAGAGATAAGGATACTTGGTACGTATGTCTATTTCTGTTTCCCAAGTATCACCCTCAACAGACTGATTGGAATGAGAGTTCTGAACTAAGAAAACTGAGATTACATATTGAATTTTTGCATCTGGGAATATACTTACATGGCTAATAGGTCTGGAACATTAGAAACCTCTATCATAAAACTGATTTCTGAGCTGACTTGCATTTACTTATTATAACGAGCTTATTCAGGCTTAGAGTTTAGTATTCCTTTGAAATGTTCATGATGTAATTATTCATGTAGAACTGTGAAATGATAAATTATGAAGGCACAAATCATGAGAAAACGAGGATAAGATCATACAATGGGTATTACATTATCTGGGTTGGGATGCTCGGAAAACTAAGATCATTCACTGAATACTTATGAAATGAATCATGACTAGATATCATAATCTGAAACTGATACCTGATGCATATACTGAGATGAATTCGCAATTTACTTGGATGCAAACAAACTTTCTCTAGAAATGGCCATACTCATGAAATTTCAGGTAGTAAGACTAGACTAAATTGGAAGATGGAAAACTATAGAAATTTATCTCTCTGACTATTAAACTAGATTGCTGGCTATATGGACTGAATCATACTGAATGCTCATACTTAGATGGAGTATTTCTCTAATAATCTTCTAAGACTTTCTAATGATATTAGGTAGTAAAAAACTTGGGGCATGATCTAAACAAGACATCTGTTCAAGAAATTACAACATTGCTACAACTCTACAACATGGAACATAGACCTATAAATCATAAACTAGGTTAGAATTACTAGGCGTTAAGCAATGCAATTTCTTACTTTCAAGCTTAGAAACACCTTGCAAATACTCCCTCAACTATACTATCCCCCTTTAAATACCATATTCACTTGATTCAACTTGTAATTCTCACATGGACATTGATAAATCCATCCACTAAAGTCTAAACTAAACTAAATCCTCTCATCATGGTCAAGCCTAACTCATAATCACAAGGTACTACACATAATACCATAATACTAGTCTGAACCATGGATTCAATACCCCAAGCATTGTCATAACTACTCACTCTAGGATGATTCTTCTTATCACTTTAATGACTAAATTCAACATCTTACTAGAATTCATTAATGCACCACACACCTATCCTCTTATACACCAACATGACATTCAAGTCTATCTTCATAACCACATAAGCACTTCTAAACAAATACCTATAAGAGCATCTTTCTCATATTCTCTAATACCTCTATTAATAGCAACTTCCATGTACTAATCCTAGGAAGACACGTATAGAAATATTCTCAACTAACCAAGTCATACACAAAAAGCTTCACCTCAATATTTCTTCATTTATAGACTTACATAAAACTAGCATACAACCATCTTTCCCAATATAACACATTTAATCTCTCCCATCTATGCAATTGTTCATTATCACTAACTTCACCTAAGGAAAGGTCACAGAAAGGTTGGAATACCAGGGCCTAAAACATGAAGGGATACCAAGTATAACTTGACACTTTACCAAGGCTTGAGGAATAGAGAGTTCACGACATGGATTCATTAAAGAGATCAAATTTGAGAACATACATAATACAAATCTGAATTTTGTCGATCGCTAAGAGTGTTGCCTGAGTACTTGATCTGAACGTACTGTAAAGCATGAGTGCCTGAGTCATGAGCTGCAAGACCTAAATTTTGGAGTTCATAACTTTATGGAATATTATTCCAACAGCTGAATAAACTGGAACTCCTCATACTAGGAACTAGGAGAGTACATGATTCTCGTACATGAACAAGAGCTATGATCATGGAACTGACACGTAAGGTATGAGTAGATGTCGGAGTAACTGATGTACACTATATAAATAAGAATGGATTGGGCATCATCCTCCCTTATGACTATTTTACAACTTACTAACGCCCCTACTAGGATCTAAAATCTTGTCTTGGTTCCTCATTCTATTATCTTCCCCTTAGCTTTAAGCCATCATTCTTAGTCTATGGAACCCTTTACTAAACTTTAAACTAAACTACACTCACTGCACTCTAGAGTCTGGAACATAACAATACATACAAATAATAAACTCAATACATAGAAATAACAAACTTACTCTAAAAGACTACACCTAAAAGTGTAAAACCCACTTCTAATACTTCCTTTTGAGGCACAACTCTAGCTTTATACATCCCCACTAATCATCATATAATATCTTGAACACTTACTAACTTAAAATCTTAATGAATATCACCACATCCTGAGTTCCCACCATCTAGAGCTTCAACTCTCATTTCTATTCGCTCTATCTTCAAAGTTTCAAACTTAGATGCTAACACTTAACACGGATATCTTCAACCTTTAATAAACCATACTAATTCCATCATAGCCTACTAATATAATATATCTAAACTTATATTTCTAAACCATGAAAATCAAGATCATACCAAAAGGGCTCAACATTATCTATCCATAACCCAACTCCTTAACTTAGCTATTAAGAACATCATATACTATATAACTAGTCTCCTTTGTCTTAGCAACTCAGCGGTACTACCAACCACACACAACATGTAATAACCTTGGAAAATAATGAAACCCCATATCACCTTTGGCATACTTCTTCATCATACATACAACATCATACTTAATTACGAATTAAAATTGACTCAAACTCTTGAACATACTGTTCAAGCCTACTAGGTTACTTCCATATAACTAGCATCACTAACCAAGAAATCATTACATCCACCTTGATGACCATCAACTGTTCAAAATTAATGTCTAGTGCTAAACATGATTTAACAACCCACCTTATATAAAATTCTCACTTGGAAGCTATAAAATAAAACATCAAGAAACGTTTGTCCACTAGAACTTCATAATAATAGTAATAGGTCAAAATCATATGACTATCTCATTATAATCCACTAGCCTATACTACTTCTATACATCAATACTATTTACCCTTCTATACACCTAAATTAACGGTACTCAATCACCAAATACTTCATTAATATCCTACACTTTTAAATCATAATATATACCATCAATAACTCCTTCCAAACTTCAAGTAAACAACAATTATCCTTAAATAATAACTCCTTCTCTACCTTCCACTAAACTAGCACACATGGACATATCACCTTAATAAAACTGGACAACATGCCCAAGTTTATCCCTATACTTTCTATCAATTGTCATTCTCACTTTCTTGCCACTACTCTTCTATACGCATACTTTTAACTATAATAAGGTTCTACAATTTATAAATCATAACACTGAAGTTAATAATACCCCTCAAATGCATACTTTATTTAACAATCTAGGTTTATACTATCTCCTCTCATGAGCATTATCTGTATTAAAAAGGGTCAATGGGCAGTCTAAATATATATCTAATTCTATCTCAACTAAATAACTCATATGGATGGGGACATAACTTTCAACTTGAGGGAATTATGACACACTAGAGAGCATCTCTCAAGACGTTGGAGTGACTTCTGAGATTACTAATGGTAAATCTGAGAGCATTATTTAAAGAGGAATTAGAACTTCTGATCATGTTATCTCGAGAATAAGTCATAGATGAAGATTTTTTGGGTAACACACGAGTTGATAGGAGTTTCTAAAAGAACAACTTTACAGCATGACCTAGAGTATGAAAGGAGGGAAACTTTTCTTAAATGCCCTATAGCATCTCGATGAAAAGTACAGATGTCTCTATACCGCTCCACAAGACTCTACTAGACACAGCTTCATAGACACCATAGGACGCTTGAGCCTTATCCTCTGATATCAAGTTTGTAATACCTCGGAAATAGGTCTCGAGACGTTGCACAGTACTTAGGACCAGAAGTGATCCCAAGCTAACCGTTCAACTAGCATTATTCATAAGCAACTGAATAAAATACATAAATATAAATGAAATAACTAAAAGATGACTCTTTTCTGAATCTGATCAATACAGAACTAAATTGAAATGATTACAACTCGGTTTTTACAA
Source organism: Capsicum annuum (assembly GCF_002878395.1). Taxonomy (NCBI): domain Eukaryota; kingdom Viridiplantae; phylum Streptophyta; class Magnoliopsida; order Solanales; family Solanaceae; genus Capsicum; species Capsicum annuum. Next base: position 199,826,223 of record NC_061117.1, on the reverse strand, counting down.
AACAACACTGGAATCAATACATTAACTCTACTGACTGTCTATGAAGCTTCTATTAGTATTGACTGTAGATAGCTGGGTCATGACTCCCAGCTATCCCAAATCACTATGACTAAATAAAGAAAAATTAAAATACTGCTCAAACTATATGATTGACTCGAGCCCTTGAATTAAGAGGACTCATCACCTACTGATTGGAAGCTGCAAACTGTGTGAATATGGTATGCGTGCTACAACTGAAGTGATACCTATAATATGTGACAATGTAGCAGATAGACGTATATATGGATCAGAACTTTGAGGATGAAATAAGAATATGGGGGTGAATGAATAAGTAAAAATATCACCGCATCATCATAATTTGTAAAACAACGCATGCTAAATGTAAATGACTCACATAAGCTGGAATGTCTGAAATACTGAAATCTGAAATCATGAATAACAATCATACTTTGTAAATCTACTGAGTCAAGACAGTTAGTTCTGAAAGCTGTACTAATGTTCTATCTGTAAATCATACCATCTAAGTGTAAAAAGAGGCTCACTTCTAAATCTAAAATCTGTAGCTAATATCTTTTGGTAAAGCATAGTCTGAATAAAGCTATGAGTGTTTACACTTTTTATTCTAAAAGCTTTTCTGTCAAGATTATTATTTTGTTATGTGCTATAAACTGAAAACTTTGAGAAAATTCTTTTATACTGTTCTACAAGGGAGGTTTTTCTAACCGATATAACCATGCGAGCTAACATGGAGTCCAATGTCTCGTTCCCCTATGGGGAAAACCTCATGATGAGGAGAGGTGTCATACTCTTGCCAAGGAGTATAACTTGAGTTAAGTGATCACATCGGTAACTTTCACCCAAATTGTAATGGGAATAATCGCATAATGTGTACCTACTTTGGCTATGTCATTCTATGAAAGATAGGGCACACTAATCCCACACTTCCCGCTCGGTGCTAAATACTACTTCCTTTTTAATCTGTATTCTTATTCTGTTGGTAATCCACTTTAAAATCTAGAATAATGGTTCATTACAAAACTAATTATGCTTTTATCTGAGTCATTCTGTAAATAAAGTTGATCTAAATTCTGTGATATGTAATAATCTATAAAGTGGATTCCAAAACTTATCGGAGAATCAAAAGATCAAAACTTTATTTAAAATCAATAAATAATCTGATCATAAGATGCTTAAAGCATCATCTTTCTTGAAATATCAACATAAAAACGTGGGCTTAATAACTCATTCATCAAATTCATGTCAAAACATTGTAGTAATCATGCTTTATAATGAAAACAATGATAATTCATCTCAAAAGCTGGAAATTTCTACAATAGGCATGAAAATATGGAAATAAACATGCAATTCATCATCAAAATCTCTCAAAAACTCATAGTCTTGCAAATAGCAATAATTGGCATAAACCCTAATTCAATTCTCATGGATATTCATTCAAAATCATATGAATTTTTAATTAAAACTTGGTTTTGGTCACAAATATGGAAGAATATCTTTGTTCATAAACCCCACATACCTAGATTAAAGATTGGATGAAGAAACTTGAATTTTCGATTCCTATTTGAGTTCTTAAAAATGAGTTCTTCATTATCTTATCTTGGGAATCCTCAATTTAGAGCTTTCTTAGAGTAATAATAGTGGGATTTGATTTCTTGGAGAAGAAGATTTTGAGTTCTAGGGCTTTTGTTTTAGAGAGAATTGATGAATAATGAGCATAGTAGGCTTAGAATGGGTTTAATCTTATGTTTTGGATGGATTAAGAGCTTGGGGATTGACCAAAATACCCCTTTTAAACTTTTAATCGGAACTGAAAAAGCAATAGTTATCCCATTTTATAGGCCACCACGATGTGCCACTATCGCAGTGGCTTATTGGAAAATGACGAGTGGGAACTGGAAGTTCTTTGTGATACTGTAACACCGTGAATCTAGTACTCGAAATGTTACACGGTGCTCATGACATCGAAATGCCATAAACTAACCCATGAATGATATCTGTAACTGAGCACTAAATAATATACTATATGTATGCGGAATATAAGCTATAAGGCCAAAAGATTCAAAACTAAACTAATATTGAATATACAACAATGTCTGTAATGGGTTCTAACAATACCCAAAATTGAAATAAACTATCTGAAACATGTTGTAGTCTGAAAGCCTCTAAACAGTCTGAAATCTGTGGAGTTGATGGGAGATGTCCCCAACTAACTTAGAACTACTTAAATAATAAAGTATTTAAAATAATCATGCTATCCTCGAATGATGAGGACTCACTGCTAGTCTGGCTGCTGAACGTCTGATCTACTAAGGATGCTTGATAACTAGTGCTTCTAAACCTATGGTATAAAACACCATAGCGCAAATGCATCTGTACGATTGAATATACTAGCATGAAAGTGAGGTAGGCTGAATGCAAGGGTTCATATGCATGAACAATAATAATTGAATGATGAAATAAATATGAACGCGTGAGAAATACATACACGAATACATAAACTAGGACAGGGGTCTTGGCAATAGTGAATACTGATGTACTGACATCTGAGTTTACTAATACGATACTGAATAACTGAGTCTATTGATGATATGAATTACGGAGTTTATAGGTAACCAATATTTAAGGTTACTGGTACTAAATTATTGATAACTGTGTCTACTAATACTAAAAAACTATCTGACACCATGATGGTACTCGGCGAAAAGTATAGACGTCTCCATACCATTTCGTAAGACTCTACTAGACACGGCTTCACAGACACTCTAGGACACTTGAATCTTATGCTCTGATACCAAGTTTGTAAAACCTCAAAAATGGGTCCCGAGACGTCACATGGTGCTTAGGACCAAAAGTGATCCCAAGCTAACCCTTCTACAGGCATAACTCATAAGAAACTGAATAAAATACATAAATCTAAATGAAATAAGCTAAAGTTGACTCTTTTCTGAATCTGATCAATACAAAACTAAATTAAAATGATTACAATTCTGTTTTTACAAAACAACACTGGAATCAATACATTAACTCTACTCACTATCTTTGAAGCCTCTACTAGTATTAACTATAGGTAGCCGGGTCATGACCCCCAGCTATCCCAAATCAGTACGACTGAATATAGAAAAATTAAAATACTGCTCAAACTATATGACTGACTCGAGCCCTGGAATCAAGAGGACTCATCACCTGCTGACTGGAAGCTGCAAACTATCTGAATATGGTATACGTGCTACAACTGAATTGATACCTACATTATGAGACAATGTAGCACATAGACGTATATGTGGATCAGTACTTTGAGGATGTACTAAGTATATGGGGGTGACTGCATAATTAAAAACATTATTATGAAACCAATTATTCTTTTATCTGAGTCATTCTGTAAATAAAGATGATTTGAATTATGTGATCTATAATAAATCTGTAAATTGGATTCCAATACTTATCTAAGGATCAAAAGATCAAAACTTTATTAAAAATCTATAAATAATCTGATCATAAGTTGCTTAAAGCATCATCTTTCTTGAAATATCAACATATAAATTTGGGCTTAATAACTCATTCATCAAATTCATGTCAAAACATCGTAGTAATTATGCTTGATAATGAAAACAATGATAATTCATCTCAAAATTTGGAAATTTCTGCAATAAGCATGAAAATATGAAAATAAACATGCAATTCATCTTCAAAATCTCTCAAAAACTCATAATCTTGCAAATAGCAATAATGGGCATGAACCCTGATTCAAATCTCATGGATATTCATTCAAAATCATATTAATTTGTAATTAAAACTTGGTTTTGGGTACAAGAATAGAAGAAGATCCTTGTTCATAAACCCCACATACCTTGATTGATGATTACATGAAAAAACTTGAATTTTGGATTACTATTTGAGTTCTTGAAGATGAGTTCTTGATTATCTTATCTTGAGAATCTTCAATTTAGATCTTTTCTAGAGAAACAATGGTGGAATTTGATTACTTGGAGAAGAAGCTTTTGAGTTCTAGGGTTTTTGTTTTAGAGAGAATTGATGAATAATGAGCCATAGTAGGGTTAGAATTTGTTTAATCTCATGTATTGGACGGATTGGGGGCTTGGGGATTTACCAAAATACCCCTTTTAAACTTTTAATCGGAACTAGAAAAGAGCTATTTATCCCATTTTGTAGGCCACACAATGCCCCGCTATCGCGGTGGCTTACTGAAAAATAACGAGTGGGAACTGGAAGTTCTCTGCGACGTATAATCATCGTGGTACTCTATTGGAATGCCATTTTGGCTACCAACACGATGCGGCAAGACTGCGTTGGTCTACTGGAATATGACAAATAGGAAGTTTGACCTCTCCGACACACGAGCATATCGCGAAGGTCCACTGAAAAGTGACAATTATGAAATTTCCCTTCATTGCGACGCGGTGACTGCCCAGTTGGCATACTTCTTTACTAAAATGAGCTAACTTCTTAACCACATATTCGATTTGGGCATAATGGTAATAGATAGAAAGATGATTCAATTATCTACACAATAGAGGGTCCAAATCTGGAAAATTCTACATGTATAAAATTATATTCACTTTTGAAGCTAATCTTTGACATTCTAGGAGCGAAATTAAGCTAGTAAAAATACGGGTTATTATAGTAAATGACTAACCTTAAGCTTGAATAACTAAAATCTGAAATTCATAAATCATAAATAATAAAGCATACTATATAAATCTTGTGAGCCATAACACTTCGATCTAAAATCTTTTCTTTTATTCGTTCTTAGGGAGGTTATTCTAACCGACATACACCATATGAGGTATCATGGTGTCTAATGTTTTGTCCCCCATGGGGAAAAGCTCATGTTGGGGAGAGCCGTCCTACCCTTGCCATCGGAATAGAACCTAAGCTAAGTGATCACTATCTGTAACTTCATCCATATTGGGAATAAGCTGAACCTACGATGGCTCATAGTTCTGGGGCATGTGACATTAGACGCATACCTAACTCGGTGCTAAATACTACTCTTTTATTACTTAGTTATCATACTATAGGAAAACTACCTTAAAACTAGCATAAGGGTTTATAATGAAAACCAGCTATGCATCTATTTGCGTTAAACTATTATCAAAACAGACATATGTGGGTTCCATATCTTTGCTGAGTATCAAAAGATCGATTCTTGCTTTAAATCTGAATATAAGCTTGTCATAGAATGCTTATAAGCATAATCTTCTAGAAATTTTCTTACTCAACTTAGGGCTTAAAACCCATGCTTTAAATTCATATCAAAACTTCATGCTAAATATTATTCTTGAAATACTTCAACAATAACAAGTCAAGATAGTGCAATCTCATTCATAATATAAATCATGTAAGTTAAAATCATAAATATAAGCAACTCTTGATATTCTAAAAAGCTTTAAATCTCATGAAATCACATGCTTCAAGAATGTACACACTTGGGTATGAACACTACTTTAAAAAAAATGAATAAAATCTTAAAATCATGCAATTTGGGCACAAGGGTGAAAGAATACCCTTGTTCATAACCCCATATACCTTATTAGGCTTTATTTGATATAGAAGCTTGACTTTAAATTCTTAAGGATGTTCTTGAAGATTGTTTCTTAAAGTTCTTGGATTATATGCCTTGAATTCTTGATTATCTTGAAGAGGATATGAAGGAGTTTTGGATTTCTTATTATTAGGTTAGGGTTTCTAGGAGGGAAAATTGATGGAAAATGAGTGTGGGTAAATGACTTAATTGCCTGTCTAGAGATTAAACTCATAACTTGAATGTTGTTTAGAGGCTTGGCATGATGCGATGACATGCCCATCGGTATACCTGGTGCGATGCAGTGCAATCGCGTTGACCTGCTGGAATTGAAATCCAAACACGACCCAAACCCCATCTAAAAATTTCAAAACTTCCCCAAGACATGCTCCTTACACCCCCTGAACATGAGTTAACTGAAAAACCATCATCTCAGATTTCAAAAGGTCAACTTAAAAATCCCCAAAGTTAAAAGGTCAAAATAAGGCTAAGTCTTCAACTCTTAGTTTTATTTTCAGGTTCTAAGTCTCTTATGGAAGCACTATGAGCTGAACTAAACTAAGAACGTTTGGGGTATTACATTGTATCCCCTTTATGAATATTCATCATCGAATGCAACTGATTAAGTTAAGATTACTAAGGAACTGAGATTATGAACTGAACTGGCATAACCGAAAACATGGTTACATAACTGAATTGATTCGTGAATGCATGAAATGACATAAAGATGATTATATAAAGCTAGAACTTAGAGTGGAATAGAGAAAATCTGAGGAAAACTATTACCTTAGGCTGAATGTGAACTTGTAAGAAAAGATGAGGGTAATGGTTCGTATATTATCTTCTGCTTCCTAAGTGGCACCGTCAACAGACTGATTACTCCAAAGAACTTTGACCAAGGGAACTTCTTTGTTCCTTAGTCTACGAATCTGGTGATCAAGAATCTCAAATAGGATCTCTTCATAAGAAAGGCTATCCTAAATTTCAGCTCTTTCCAAAAGAACTACAACAACTGGATCACCTATACACTGCTTCAATAAGGATACATAGAGCACAGGATGAACAAATGAAAAATCTACAGGAAACTCCAGATCATATGCTACCTTCCTAACACAACTCAATATTCTGTAAGGGCCCATATATCGGGGACTAAGCTTCCCTTTCTTACTAAATCTCTTCACCCCCTTCATTGGAAAAATCTTTAAATTAACTAGGTCACCAACCTCAAACTCCAGATCCCTTCTCCTCACAACTGCATAAGATTTATGATGACTCTGAGCTGTCTTAAGCCTCGCTCTAATCAACTGAACTTTTCCCATAGCTCCAAACACTACATCTGGTCCTATCAAAGTAGCTTCACCCACTTCAAACCAACCACTGGGTGATCTATACCTTCTCTCATAGAAAGCCTCAAATAGAGCCATCTGGATATTTGAATAATAACTGTTGTTGTAGGAAAACTTGATCAATGACAAGTGATCATCCTAACTTTCTTTAAAATCAAGAACACACACCCTTAATATATCCTCTAATTCCTGAATGGTCCTCTCTGCCTGACCATCTGTGTGAGGATGAAAAGCAGTACTTAGATGAACTTGGGTACCGAGATTCTTCTAAAAGGCTTTCGATAAATGAGAGGTAAAATGAGTACCCCTATCTAAAATGATGGACTAAGGAACTCCATGAAATCTTACAAAATATCTAGTATAAAGCTTAGGATAATGCTCAGCTAAATAGGAAGTATGGATTAGCAGGAAATGGGCTGACTTGGTTATTCTGTCAATAATAACCCAAATTGAATCATGCTGACGACGCGAATGGGGAAAACTGTCACAAAGACAAGTTCACTTTCTCCCACTTCCAACTGGGAATACTAAACTCCTGTAAGGTGCTACCAGGCTTTTAGTTGTCAACCTTAATCTATTGATAAGTAGCACACTTGGCCACAAACTCAGCAATATCCCTTTTCCTTCCACTCTACCAATAGATTTCCTTCAAATCATGGTACATTTTAGTGGTTCCTGGGTGAATAGAGTAAAACGCACCATGCGCTTCCGCAAAAATACGCTTCCTCAAACCATCAACATTACACACACAGTCTACCATAGTATTGCAACACACCATCTCTTCCTTAGGAGAAAACTTTTTCTTGCTGATCTCTGACAGACACCTTCAACTTAAGCAATCTGGAATCCCTATCCTGCTGTTTTTTCACTTTGGAAACCAAAGAAGATTCTGAACTATTCTAAACCTAAACACTACCCTCAGCTGAATCAACTAACCAAATACCTAATATAGCCAACTGATGAACCTCTTGAACTAACTTCTTCTTATCGCTCTCAATGTGAGCAGCACTACCCACAAATAGTCTACTAAGGGCACCTGCCACTATATTGGACTTGCCCGAATAATTCAAAGCACTCATGTCATAATCTTTCAACAATGCCAACCACCTTCTCTGATGAAGATTTAAATATTTCTGTGAGAAAATATCCTGTATGCTTTTGTGATCTATGAACACATCAACATGCACCCATAAATGTAATGCCTCCAAATTTTCAAGGAAAAAACACCAGCTGCTAATTCAAGATCGTGCGCAGGATAATTTTTTTTCATGATGTTTAAGCTGTCTTGAGGCATAGGCTATGATCTTACCTCTCTACATCAAAACACAACCCAGAACAACTCTAGAAGTATCACAATAAACAATGAATCCATCTCTACCCTCAGGTAGCGTCAAAACTAGGGCTGAAGTGAGTCGAGTCTTCAACTCCTGAAAACTCTTATCACAAGAATCTAACCACTGAAACTTGACTTTCTTCTGAGTCAGTATAGACATGGGGGGTGCAATAGATGAGAACCATTCAACAAACCGTCGGTAATATCCAGCCAAATCTAAGAAACTTCTGATATATGACGGAGAGATGGGTCTGGGCTAGTCTCTCTCAACTTTGGTCTTTTGAGGGTCAACTCTAATGCCATAACCAGAAATAATATGGCCAAGGAAAGACACTAACCTTATCCAAAACTCACTTAATTTGCCAAACAATTGATGATATCTAAGGGTATGCAACACGATTTGAAGATGGTCCGCATAATCATTCTCACTACGGGAATAGACAATGATGTCATCAATAAAGACTATGATGAACATGTCCAAGTACTATTTGAACACTATGTTCATCAAGTCCATGAAGGCTCTCTTTGGAATATCACACTCCCTCACTCTAAGCTGATGATATCTGAATATGAGGTCCATCTTAGAGAAATAATTGCACCCTAAAGTTGGTCAAATAAGTCATTAATTCTGGGAAGAGGATATTTATTCTTGATTGTGACTTTATTCAACTGGCTGTAGTCGATGCATATTTGGAGAGAGCTATCTTTTTTATGCATGAATAGGACTGTAGCGCCCCATGGAGAAACACTAAGCCTTATGAAACTTTAATCTAAGAGGTCTTTAAGCTTCACTTTTAAATCTTTAAGCTCGGCCGGATCCATACGATATGGAGGGATGAAGATGGATCAGGTATTAGGAAGAAGATCAATACCAAATTGTTTTCTCTATCCGGAGATACCCCTGGTAAATATTAGGGAAAACCTAAGGAAACTCATTGACTACACAGACTGACTGAACCGTTAGAGTTTTAGACTAGTGTCTTTGATTTGAACCAAATGATAAATGCACCCTTTGGATATCAACTTTCTGGCCCTATAATAGGATATGACATGACCCTTGGGAGATTCAGAACCGCCTCCCCTCTAAAAAATTGGCTCATCAGGAAACTTAAACTTTACCACATGGGTGCGACAATCTATGGATACATAGTATGAATGGAGCCAATCCATGCCTAAAATAACATCAAAATCTACTATTTCTAACTCTATTAGGTCTGCTAGTGTGATATTATAAAGGATAGTGATAGGACACTTCTTATAGACTCATTTGGAAACAACTTACCCATTAGGGTGGAAACTAAGAAAGAATTGAGAGATTTTTAGGACCAATCCCAAAATTTGTCGCAATCAAAGGAGTTATATAAGAGAGATATGATCCGGGGTCTAGAAACACATAAACATCAAAATGGAATACACAGAGTATACCAGTAACAATATTTGGTGAACTCTCCTACTTCTACCGGATGGTAAGACATAGAATCGATGCTCTCGCTGATCGCCATTAATACTAGATAATGCACCCTGATGAGGAACTGGGTGGCCTATTAGAGAAACTATGATAGTAGCCTGAGTTTGCGGATGAACATATCTACGTCCTTGCTTAGCATTCAAACACTCTTTGATTCCGTTCTCTTTCTTGGTTCTGGGTGCAGGGGCACTAGTTGAAGATGGCGCTGACATAGATGAATGACCCTGAAAATGCAAAGGTTTCCCCTTCCAGACCTTGGCTGACAATACTCAAACTGACTCATCCTATCCCTCTTATTTTTGTTTTCTCATTCCTTCATATGTTCTATCTTAATCTGCTAAGCATGAGACATCAACCTAGAAATATCTATATCCCCAATAATCATGGAAGTCCTACATTCCTTGACCACTAAATCAGACATTCCAGTAACAAACTCACTCATACTAGTATGGGGTCAACTACCAACTCGGGGGCATAATTACACAACTGTGTGAACTTAAGGAAATACTCTTTCACTATCATTGAACCCTTCCTTAGGTTCATGAACTCCTCAATATAGCTCATCTCAGCTCACGAGGAAAAGAATCTGTCCAAAAATGCATCCTGATACCTGCCAACTTATAGGAGCTGCATTCTGACCTCTACCATCCTTCCACATAACAACCCAATCATACGTAACATCATTCAACTTATAGGATGCCAATTTTACACTTTCCCTCTTAGTAATATGCATAATCTGAGTGATGTTTCCCTCACAAGCTGCCGATTTTGACATAGGGGCGTGCCACACCCTCGTCGCGGATCATAGGGTACGTGGAACTCCCTAGTCATGGTGAGATACTGGATTTATCTATTTAGGATTCCAAAAAGGTCATGGAACATCCCTAATGCGATGGCTAAGGTCCGTGGCACGCCAACGACTCCAAAACGTCCATTTTTAGTCGAGTCTTGTCCCATGATTTTGTCCATCCATTCCAAGACTTGTGGTGTTGTTTAAACTTGATTTACAGCTTGAATATCACCCTTATATCATAATTATAAACTCACCAAGATTACTGTAGAATCCAAACCACAAATTTGAGCTCAAAACAACGTACAATCTAAGATGATGAACTAGTAACTTAATCTAAGAGTACTAGTTTTGTCCTTTTGATCTTTACTTAGTGTTTTGTCTCTTGTATTGTTTAAATTGACCCTTAAACACTATAGAAAAGGTATTACGCATACAATTACACAATAATACCCTTATTAACTCATTACACACACTAAGATCCATCGAGATAAGATGGAACAACACATAGCTCAAGTTAGTAACACTAGTTTTTTCGTCTAAACTCTAAGTGACCAAATTACAACAACAACAACATACCCAGTATATTCCTACCTAGTGGGGTCTAGGGAGGGTAGAGTGTACGCAAACCATACCACTACCTCAGGAGAAATAGAGAGGCTATTTTTGATAGACCCCCGACTTAGGACCAATAACAGTATAACAAATACAAAAAGTAAGCGAATACAAACTAGTATGGTACATAAAACAAAATAACAGTATAACAAACACATAAGATAAGTGCATAATAAACTAGTACGGGATGCAAAAAATCCAACGTCACTAAGCCCAAAAACTACAGCCCCAACACTATGAACCAGAAACTCCAGACCCAAAGGAGCACTCCCCTATTACTACCGCCGCACTCCCACCCCCTAACCCTCTACCCTAATCCGCGTCCTCCACACCTTTCTATCAAGGGTCATGTTCTCTGTAATCTGTAATTGCTCCATATCATGCCTAATCACCTCTTTCCAATATTTCTTCAATCTACCTCTAGCCTACCTAAAACCATCCATAGCTAAAGTTTCACACCTCCGCACTGGAGGATCAAGTCCCCTCCTTATCACATGCCCAAACCAATATATCCTCACTTTTCATAACTTATCCTCCACCGAGGCAACTCCTACCTTCTCCCGAATAATCTCATTCCTCATCTTATCTTTCCTGGTATGTCCACACATCTATCACAACATTCGTATCTCTGCCACCTTCACCTTTTGGATTTGAGAGTTCTTAACTAGCCAACACTCCGCTCCATACAGTATATTCGTTTGGACTACCACTCTGTAGAACTTACCTTTAAGCTTCGAGGGCACCTTCTTATCATAAAGGACTCCCAAAGTGAGCCTCCACTTCAGCCACCCTGCCCCAATACGATCCGTGACATCCTCATTAATATCACTATTACCCCGAATTATAAACCCTAGATACTTGAAACTCTCCCTCTTCTAGATGGCCTGAGAGTCTAGCTTCACAACCACTCGATCTTCTTACGAAATATTACTGAAATTACACTCCAAGTACTCCGTCTTTGTTCTACTTAACTGAAAACCTTTAGATCCAAGCCTCTATCTCCAAATCTCCAAATTATCATTAACTCCATCCCGAGTCTCGTCAATTAGAACCACATCATCTGTAAATAACATACACCAAGGCATTTTCCCTTGAATATATCGCATCAAAACATCTATCACCAAGGCAAATAGAAACGGGCTAAGAGTCAATCCCTGGTGCAACCTTATCAAAATTGTAAAGTGCTCCAAATCTCTATGTACCATCCTCACACCAGTCTTTGCACCATTATACATATCCTAAATCGACCTAATAAACATTAAGGGCACCCCTCTAGCCTCCAAGCACCTTCATAGAATCTCCCTCGATAAATACCATGTGTAAGTTCTTCTTCCTCTTTGAAACTGCTTCACTAATCTCCTCACTAGGTGAATGGCCTCAGTGGTTGAGCGACCAGGAATGAAACTAAACTTATTCTTAGAGATCATCACGATCCTCCTCATCCTCAACTTTACCACCATTTCCCAAACCTTCATAATGTTACTCAACAACTTAATACCTCTATAGTTGTTACAACTCTGAATGTCTCCCTTGCTCTTATACACTGGAATCATCGTAGTCCACCTCCATGCTTCAGGCATCTTAGCAGCTCTAAAAATAATGTTAAACAACCTTATCAACCACTCTAGACCTTACCCGCTAGTGCTCTTCCAAAAGTCTACTGGAATCTCGTTTGGTCCCATTGCCCTACCCGCCGCATCCTGCGAATAACTCCTTTGAACTCCTCAACCTCGATACGCCTGCAATAATAATAATCACAACCCTCCTCAGATATCTCCAAGTCTCCCAACACAGAACCTTTGTCCACCTCGTTATTTAAAAGTTTATGAAAATAGGACTGCCACTTCTCCCTAATGAGGGCATCCTTAACCAACACTATACCATCCTCTTCTTTGATGCACTTCACTTGGTCAAGGTCACGACCCCTCCGCTCCCTGTCCTTGGCCATTCTATACAACTTCTTATCTCCACCTTTCTCCTCTAAAGCTGCATACAAACTCTCAAAAGCTGTTGTCTTGGTCGCCGTAACCGCTAACTTAGCCTCTCTTTTAGCAACCTTATACTCATCTTTATTCTTCTATCTTTCCTCATCATCCTTGCTCCCAACCAACTTAGCATAAGCCATCTTCTTAGACTCCACCTTTCTCTTGACCTCTTTGTTCTTCCATCGGTCTCCTCGATGTTTGCCAGATTGACCTCTCGAGACACCCAACACCTCTCTAGAGGTCTCCCTAATGCAATAGGCAGTCGTCTCCCATATATTATCTACCCCCTCTCAACCCTCCTAAGCCACCTACTCTTCAACTATTCTTTCATCTCTAAAGCACGAGCCAAAGTCAGGCTCCCCCACTTAATCCTGGGCCGCGCCTCCCTACTTCTCTTCTTTTTTCCCTTATTGATAACCAAGTCCATCACCAACAACCTATGTTGAGTCAAGAGGTTCTTGCTAGGTATGACTTTACAGTCTTTACATAGCACTCTATCCCCTTTTCTAAGAAGCAAAACGCCTATCTGATTCTTGGCCACTGAACTACGAAATGTAATAAGGTGATCCTTCGTCTTCGGAAAGTTTGAATTTTCTATCCACAACCCCAAAGCCCTAGAAAAATCCAACAGAGAAGTTCCTCCTTTATTCCGCTCACCAAAATTGAAACTTCCATGCAAATCATCATACCCTCTCGACAAAGACCCAATATGTCCATTGAAATCCCCTACCACAAAAAGCTTCTTAGTGCTCGGGTGTAATACCCCGGAAATTTTTTTCGTTAAAATTTTGTGCATAAATGTTTCGGGATTCTATCTTCGAGAATGATTTATAAGTTTTCTGTATGTCATTTCTTAGATTTTGACCCACCATTTTGTATAGCATTGAATAATATTTCCAAAGATATGTGGATCACCCAAAATGGATACTCGAGCGATGAGTTACGACCATTTTGATCGAACTGTGAACAGTAAAATGTGCAGGAAAGGCAAAAAATACTGCAGCCAGGCGATTGTTTTGGTCAAGTTCAAATGATCATAACTCCTTGTACATAATGAAATGTGTGAGCTGCTATATATCAAAGGACATCTCTGAGAGTTTTCTTTCCAATGAAATTGGTTTCATCCAATTTGAACATCGGAGTAAAAAGTTATGGCCAATTTACTTCAGCCTATCGGATAGATCACTGAAGGGTAGATTTGACACTAATTGATTTTTAAAGGTATTTTGGTCATTTCCCATTATGGTAACCCTCTATATATACCCCCTTTGAGCTGAGAATGGTCATT
>NC_061117.1:199768873-199811738 GCF_002878395.1 Capsicum annuum | reverse complement strand
ATATATATATATAGAAGAAGAGTAGTTAGGGTTAGGATTCCAATTGGGAGAAAATCGATTCAAGGCTTCGCTGCGGAAATTGCTTCCGTCAATCTCTTCGGCTACGAAATCTAAGGTATGCAAGTGTTTATCTATGTCCTCCTTTAGTCCATAGAGCCCACAAATCCTTTTTCAAAGGCTCAAGATACATTTGTACATATATATATATGATTATACTTTCTAAATTTTCATTGTGTATGTGTGTAGTATTCATATGATGGTTGAGATATATGTGTGGGATGATTATGTGTGTTGGTTAAAGTATATGTGTGTAGTATTTGTGTGATGGTTGGTGATTATGTTGTTGAAGTTGATGATATCCAAGAAGGGATCTTTGTATGTTTGTGGAAACTATGGTGGTGTGTGATGTATAAATATATGAAATGGGTGATTGAATACTTGTAATCTTGATGAATCCACCTATGCCTAAGAAGTGCATGTAAGGTGTTTGTGAAAATACCTCAGAGACTAGAGATTTTATTTTTTATAACATAATAGGTCCAAAATTAATTGATTATGAATTTACGATGATTTAAATTGTTAAGCCTTGATTTATACTATTATTTTATTATTTCCTTGTTATGACTTGATAATTGTAATTGGGAATTATATATCCCTACTATTGATTGATATGTCAAATATTTTCTAAATGTGAGTTGGATTGTGAATTGAGAAATGTGGATGTTGAAGTTGAAGGATGATGGTGTTGTGGTGCATAAAATTGAGCATTAAACCTATGCCCTAAATGGTGCATGTAAGATGATTGCTAAAATACCTATGTGAAGAAGAATTTAAGTATTTGACATGTTTGTTATCCAAATTATGATTTCATGCCATATCCATATGCTTAACTTATGTCTACCATATGTTTGACAAAATATTTAAGAGAATAGGAAACTATGCATTGTGGTTCATTAGGTTTTAAAAGATAAATTCATGCTTTATTCCTATGGATAGTTGATTGTCTTAAATTTGTGGTGCGTTGTGGGTGTATGATGGAATGCCATGATGAATTGTTAAGGAAACTATGATGTTTGTGCGTAGTATTTGCTGTGGACCCAAAGCATGCTCTTCACGTGTTCGATTGGATGCTTATATGGAGAAATGAGGCCATTTGATTTGCTAAGTGTGAAGTCCTCAATTCTGTGTTGCGTATGATGGCCTATGGGCATGTTGTGTATGAGTTATCTATCTTGTGTTACTTTATGCTATTGTGTGCTAGGGGTACGTATGCCCGAAATAGTCTGCCGGTCTAGAGCTGAGTCAGTTTCACGGTAATCTCAATCGAGCGATGAACAATGAACTCCCGGTTAGTTTCAAAACTTGGGGAAAACTCAGTAATCTTGAAAATTATTCTTTATCGAATAATCGGGCCATGATGCTCTGAAATCTTACATATCAATTCACTCCGTTACAGACCTCTGTACATTTGTGAGATAGTAAGCTTATCTTAAAGGTAAGTGGCAATTAGAAATACTCCATCAGAGAACGGAATCAAGCGAACTCTATCTTATTGATAAAGTATCATAATGTGAGAATAGATTCAGTTCAGTTGAGTACAGTTAAGAACCAGTTAAATGTCTTTCAGTTGGGAGTAGAATTCAGCACTGAGCGAGCTAAGGATGGGAACATTCCTGCGAGTAGAGGGTTTGATTCCTGGTAGCAATCCTTATGCTCCAGAACTACATCGCCAGTGTAGGTTGAGATATCTATCCTGCGAGTAGAGGGTTAGATGAGGTGGTTATCCTGCGAGTAGAGGGTCCCACCATTTTCGTTTGAGGTCCTGATAGTAGAGGGTCCTATGCAGTTGTCTTTACTGGTGGCGCGGTATTGACACCCTTCCAGCTGGGGTACAGGTTGAATCCCACTTGTGGTAAGTGGGGTATTTCGGTTAAATGATCACTCCCACAGTTTTAGTAATAGTCTCAGAAAAGAACTCAGTTGATGTGCAGAAGTTGAGGTTGTCAGATATAGGCCTTCCAGTATTGCTATCATTATCATTGAGTAGAGAGACTTCCTGCGCGATGAGGGTTGCTCTCGAACTTATTTACCCATTATCATTATCGTTGAGTATAGAGACTTCCTGCTAGATGAGGGTTGATTGCAGATTCAGTTGTTCATTGTTCTAGATACTTCCTGCTAGATGAGGGTTGATCTCAGATTCAGTTGTTCAATGTTCTAGAGACTTCCTGCTAGATGAGGGTTGATCTCAGATTCAGTTGTTCAGTGTTCCAGAGTTGGTAAATTTGAATATCAGATATCAGTAATATCAGTTATCCGATTTCTCAGTATGGATAAGTACAGATGCCAACTCTAGTAGCTTCAGATACTCAGTATCTTATTGTCAGTATTATTATTTTTGGGTGTCAGCGTTCAAAATGTAACATTCGGTGTCATAATGATTTTAGTTGTACTTTATGCATCCATGTGTGTATTATTGATTAGACATGTTTCAAAATTGGTAATTGCAGAGTTTCTATATATATTATTCAGATTGTTATGTTTATGCATAAGCCTTATATTTTACCTTACCCTATCCTTGCATACTCAGTACATTCTTTGTACTGATGCATTCGCGCTATGGTGCTTTCCCCACCATAGGTTCAGAAGAGAGAGATTCAGAGTATATTTAGCTGTCAGATCTTATAGCAGTGGGTGCAGCAGTGAGTCCTCATCATCTGAGGATATTCTATTTTAGTGTTTTGGTGATTTTAGTAGACGGAGTTAGTTGGGGAATTGTCCCTTCAACTCCACAGTTCAAACAGTGTAGAGGTTTTTCAGACAGATATATTTATATTTAGTTTTAAGTACTGTATATTTAGATGTTTGAACCTTATGTCTAGATTTAGCCAGTTTTTGCATTTATCGTATTATATTATGCAGTGAACAGATACGGATATCAGTGAAGGGTTAGCTTGTGGTCCCTCGGGGTCACGAGCAACTTGTGGCGTTCTGGTTCGCGGGAATCGGGGCGTTACATCGGGATGCTCCTCACCACCTCATCTAAAACCTCCCAGAATTCCTTCTTCTCCTCTTCGTCCAAACCTACTTGCGGGGCATAGGCACTAATAACATTCACCGAAGACCCTCCCATGACCTACTTAATGGACATCAGTCTATCGCTAACTCTCTTTACCTCTACCACCTACTCCCTAATATCTTCATCTAATATGATACCTACCCTGTTTCTATGTCTCACGCTACCCGAGTCCATAACTTATATCCATCCACATCTCTCGCTTTAGTGCCTACCCATTTAGTTTCCTAGACACACGCTACACTAACCCTCCTCTTTCTAAGAATCTTTACCAACACTATAGACTTACCCTGCAAAGTACCAATGTTGCAAGACCCAACTCGCAACCTAGAAGCTCTCTTATCTTTCCTAACCTTACTACCCTTAGCCCCTAACCCCAAACTCGATCCTAGACTCAACCCATACCTAACCCCCCCAAACCCTAGGCCAGACCGAACAATTCCTAACCTCAACTCCTTCCTATGACATTCCCCTAGTCTATCCTCTCTAATCACAACCACTATGCAATAAAGGGAAGAAAGGAAAAAAGGAAGACAAATAACAAAGGGTGATACATAAATTTTGATACACAATAGTCAATAGAGGGAACTAATACTACAACACTTAATGGATATTCTAGTAAATCAAGTAATAGTAATCAGATAAGGTAACACAGTCAAAAACTACTAAGAACAGTAAAGAGTTTCACACGTATAAGACTATTACAAAGTAACCAATCAATAAGAAATTCGACGCCCACAACCAGATAATCAGCCAAGATGCTACGAAACAAGAATCACAACAAGAATAGTGCAGAACACTACTAGTAGTAGCCCCTAAAAATCAAGAAAGCTATACACAACTAGAAAAGATGGATCGAGTGCACCTGATCGAAGTTGGGTTGTGTCCTTATACTTGGTTGAGTCACTGGATTCCGGTAATTTGCGGTAGAAATTGGTTTCCAGAATAATGTCGTCAGAATAATGTTCCTGTCACCGAATTTCAACGCGCTTTGCGTTCTTTTTCTTTGAGATGATGATAATGATAGTGCCTATCTTCTTTTTGTTGTTGTTCATTAACTACGAAAGTATAACCAGATAGTGCGTTAAATTGCTGTAGATACACCGGAGAATTGCCGGAATAGAAGCGACAAAGTGATGCCTGATGGTGATTTTGGGCCGATGTTATGCTGGAAAATGTTGCCCAGGTCAGATCTGTAACACTTAGATGGTCATTTATTCAATGATTTACTCATTAATCAGAAGATAAGTCCTCTAAACTAAGCTAAAAAAGATTAGATAATAACACTAAGGTGTATAAATGTACCTCAGATCATCACCCCATTCTTAAAGCCATGTATGTCCTCGAACTACTCTTCAATCCAAGCATCATAATCAGGTAAGACTCCACACTTCTACAACAAGCAAGAAATTTAATCCAGTATTACAATGACTACACAGTATGCAAGTTTTTGCACAAAGCATGTTATATACAATCAAAAGCTCAAGAATACTACTCCAAAACACCCTAACCTCAAGAATTTATTTACTAAGTTGGAAAAATCATGCATATTACTCAATCAAAGAGTTCATGCAAATTACCCAACTATCATCAAACATGTGCCCTCATAATAAGAGAGTTACCCATAATCACTCACATAGATGTAATTTCTCACAAAATGGGTACAAGAATCAAGTAATGCTCACTCTTACAATAAATTTACAAGTTACACAAGATAAAACATAGTCGTGCCCTTAGGGTAGTATTCCACTAATATCATAATGTTAAATTTCAAGATCAAATAGGTCTTTGAGGGTTGTAATGTAAGATAAGGCATGGGTAGAAACTATTTTAGCCACGAAAAAAGTGACTATCTTCTCTAAGCACTTTAATACATCACATGTTTTATTCAATTCACCTTTAACAACCAACATTCCACCTCATCTACCTTCACACACAATTTTTGTTTTGCCCTATCTCATTGGGCTAGTTCACATATAATGTAGTGGGAGTATTTTTTATTCGCATCTTATCGAATTTTGAACACATTTTTTCTTTCCATCATAAAACTCCCAATCATAAAAATCAATTTACGATACAAATAGATACTTCTTAAAGTCTCACGTTAACCTCTTTTCTTCTTGCTTTTCACACTGCTTAACTCATTAGGTTTTCACTAAAGAACTTAGGAGGTTTAGATCAAATTCAAATTAAATAAAGAAAAGGAAACATGCTACATATAAGGCTACTAATTAGTAAGATAAAGGCTCAATGGGTCTAAATAGGATTATGCATAGGGGTAGGTCAAACATGGGGTATGAAACATAACTATCAAAGAAATGCCTGTATCATCTCCTGAATCCACACTCTTTATTTTGCTTTACGCACACACCAGGTAAGTTCTAGACATCAAATGCAAGAAAAATCCACAAAGACCTCACATCATACATAGAACATTCTCAAATAAAGTAGGATCATTAGGATTCTCAAGAAAACAGTAGCATGAATTAAACATTAACCCAACAACATACATGAGTCATAAACAAGAGCCTAGGTGTCTTAAAAGTAGTAATCACAAAGTCAACATGCTTTAACAAATAAAATCACTTATATTATGCAATAATATATAGCACTAACAAAAACATCCCACTTATCCTAACATAAAAATTTTAAAATTTAATCCTAAACGAAAAAAGATACCGGGTTAAAGAGGCGCCTTTGTGGAAGAGAACTAAAAAGAATAACCATGAGATGGGTGAAGTGTGCACCTACTAGACTGATTAAACTATTTAAAAACTAGACTCAAACAAAGAAAAAATCTTTTTGTAATTTTCAAATTTAACCTAAAAACTAAGAAAATGACTAAAAATTCAGACCCTACAACATTACTTCACTGAAAACCTTGGAAATTTCCCTATACCCCACTTAAAACATAATTTTTCCCCAAAGTATATTCAAAAGTAAAGATAGAGATACTCCTTGAGTCCTCTAGGTGTAAGTAGCAGTATCTTTATACATAAAGAGGGTTCAGGGACCCCATACTTAATCTCTTCCATGCTCCTCAGCTCAGGTTTTAGGTTCTCAGATTTCTCATCAACCTGTGACTCAATAAAAACAAAATGTATAAGGAGTAAAAACTAGAATACTAAAAATAAACACTAACCGTAACTTGGGCTGCCTTGTATGCAACGCCTGATTTAGTGTCACAGCATGACCCAATATTACAACTCAACTATTTTTCTTCATCCCCTTCCTCCTACTTGGTGGCCATCTTCTTACTTATTTTCGAACCTTTGAGTGTGTACTCTCAAGGTCAAAATATTTTTCAAAAATAGCCATTTTAGGCTCATAAATCATCATCACTTTAGGCTTAGATTGTGGCTCAAGCAACTCAATGAAAAAATTTGACGAGGTTCTTGGTGGCTTGGCTTCTACCACCCTACAATTATCCATTTTCATCACTATGATCATTCAAAAATATCGGTGGTAGGCCGGTGTATTATGCGTCTTGAAAACTCTAAAAACCACCTATTCATCATCCAATCTCATTGTGAGAGTGCCTTTTCTCACATTTTTCAAAGGTTCTTCCATTGCTAAGAATGGACGTCCCAGGATTATTATCACTATGTTATATGCATCAAAATCTAAAATAATAAAATTAGCAGGAGTTACAAACTTACCAACCTATATGAGAACGTTCTCAATTATTTCTTTAGGTTTTTATGGTCATGTTCGCCATTTGTAGCATCAAAGTGTATGGTATCGACTTAACCTACACAAGAGTATTGAACATGGATAAAGGCATCAAATTTATTAATGACCCAAAATCACTCAAGGCATAGACCACTTCACCATCACCAATCTGTGTGGAGTGGGTGAAACTCCTGCAGCTTCATCTTAATTGTCACCACATACTTCAGGTACTTTTCAAACTTGGTCATTATATGAAAAACATCTAAAAAAGAAAGGTTAATACGGAGCTCTCTAAATATGTCAAAGAACTCCTTGAAGTATGCACCCTCTTTGGTTTTTATCAGCCTCTGTAGAAATTAGGGTGGTGTTCTTTCTTTCTCAAAACTTTTAGCTTTCAAGCACTCAAACTTCCCTGAATGATCAACAACTTTGTCTGTAACTAGTTGAGGAACCAACTCTGCATCTACCTTTTTATTTGTCTTTGGAGACCTTTTATTCAACTCTTTACCACTCCTCAAAGTGATTTCCATTATTTGGTTTGGAGGTTCATTTCACTTGGAAAACCACCTTGAGGCTCGATATTTCTGAGCTACTTGCTATTATGTATTTCAGTAGCCATCTATTCGTGGTTGGCTAGAATTTTTTTTTAGACTCTCTAATGTTACTGGCTTAAGTATTATGCTGATGCTGCTGAAATTGATGCTATTAATTATTTCCCTAAGGATACATTGGCAGATTCTTCCACTTTTGGTTTTAGGCATTACCATTATTTGGATTTGGTGCATTGCCCAAAAAGTTGATGGATTCTGTATTAGCAGTAAATAGATTGCAGAGTGGCCACTATTGCAATGAATCTCACACCATACCGTATCCTGCTACACTGTATTTCCTGGGACTACTGCACAACCAACTTGTTGAATTGAGTCATCGTATGATGATGCATAGCTGAAAGTTCAGAGGATAAGGCAGTGATACTATCAACTTCAATCATTCCTACAAACTTTTTAGCTAAGCTCCTTTAGGTATCACCATACAAATCTAGATTTTTTTGTGTAATCCAGTTCAACAAGGTGTATAGATCATCCTATGTCTTTTCCAATGTTTGACCACCTGCAATTGAATATAGAAAAATTTTTGTATTAGGGTCAAGTGCTTTAACAAAAGTGTAAGCTACTATCTCATTGGACTATTTATTCTGTGGAAAATCCCAAAGAAGATCTTTAAATATCTCTAAAGCATAATAAAGATTCTTATTTGGCCTATGCTTGAAGCTCAAGATCTCACTGTAAAGTCTCGCATTCTTGCCAGATGGGAAGAATTAATGAGGAACTTTCAACATAAGTCACCCTAAGTTGTGATTGAACCTGTCGGCTTAGCATTTATCTACTTTTTTGCTTCCCCTAAGAGTGAAAAGGGGAATAGTACTAGCCTCACATAATTAGCTGACACACCCATAGGGATGAATGTGTCACTGATCTCCAAAAAGTTTTGCAGGTCGACTTAAGGATCTTTATGTGATTGTCTGGTAAACTGCCCATTAGTATGCAAGAGCTGCACCATGTTCTGCTTTAGTTTAAATCTGCTTCCAAGAGTCGATCTTCAAAAGGTGGAGGTTATATTAGTCGCAAGTAGGATTTCCACTTTGCAAACTGTCTTGCATGCTGGTGGATCCTCTTTCATGGGAGAAGGAATATCTTGTTCTTCTTTAATCTATGGGATATGGTAGAGAAAGAATACTGCTTTCTTCTATTGATGGAAGCATTGCTTACGCTCAGGATCTAGTTCAACTAATTCCTGCTCCTTTATGTGTGAGCAGATTCTAACATATTTGAGGCTTTTAACTGAGAATAATTGCAAAATCTTAAGCAACTTTTATCATTTTTGATCATTTTCTCTTTGATATTGCAGTTAAAGTCAAGACGAATGAAAATACATGAAAGCTGCATCAAGAAAGATGATTTTTGGTGAAATATACAAGAAATTAAGTTATGAAGATTTCTTCTGATGACTTGGTCTGATAAGCTATTAGATCTGTGATAATATATCAGACCATGTCATCACACATAGGCAGAGAATAAGAAAATTAAAGACTTTCTGATGACATATCCTGATAAGCTATTAAATCTCTAATAATTCGTCCGACATGTCGTCACTCAGAAGCAGAAGGGAGAAATTTGAAGCAAGGTCTAATGAGAAGTCTGATAACTTATCAGACTTATGATAATTCATCACACAGGTTGTGAAACAGATGAAGAGGTCTTAACGACATTCTCTGATAACTTATCAGATTTATGATAAGTTATCAGACATGTCGTCACCTAAAAGAAAAATTCTTAATTCTTAATTTTGGAATTTTCTTAAGTCACGGATATAAATAGCAGCATTTAGGGTTCATTTAGGTGCCGCATCATTTGGACATCTTGAAACGGCTGGAACTCACTCCAAAGGTCAGTTTACCTCTTTTTGGTCTCTTAACTTAGAATTCTATTTTCAATTCTTTGATTTAGTGGTGGGATATTCTTTTTGAATTTGGGAAGAGAATTAATTTCTGACTACATCTTTTGTAAGTTTAATCACTTTGAATTATGAATTCAGTTATTGTTATCGCTTTCTCTTTCATGTGGAACTAAAACCCACAACTAGGGTTGTGGGATCTATGATTATTCTTCTGTGGATTTAATAGTTTGCTAGGGTTTTAGTGATTGTGGGGATATCTTGAAAATTCCTTTGTTATGATTGTTATTTATTGGTTGCAAATAATAGATCCCGCCTTATGTTGATTTGCCCGAACTGAGAAATAAATTAAAGGTAGCAAATTATCAACGAGGATTTGGGAAGGTTAAGTTCTCATCTAATGATTAATACTGTAACAAGATTGATCAACTCAAGATAAAATCAGTATGAATAGAATGCTTTCCTAAGTTCGAGAGAATTAGGGAGTTCAACATCTAGGTAGGTTGAGAAACACTTAGATGGGCTGTCGAAATTAATAATTTGATATTTCCCATAAGTCACGAGAATCCAATACTACTACTGTTATTCAATGGAGATTACTAATCATAGTGATCACAGCCCTAGTTCCTCTCTATCATTAATTTGAACCATTGAAATTTTAGTTTTGAGCTCTGAAGTAAATTAAAACTTTAACCTTTTTTTTTATCATTGAAAACCCCCATTTTATCTTTTCGTATCATTTGTTTGAATTTAATTTGTCTCTTTAGTTTCAAACTAGTTTAATCGCCACTCACATTGTTCCCTGTGGATTCGACCCCGACACCAAAGTTGGGTAAATATATTGACGACGACCGCCTTGCGCTAAATTGATGTGTAAGTTGAGCGTTATCACTCCTTTGACAACTTACAGGGATGTTAACCTGTAACATGAAAATTTAGAAACCAAGACTAAGTGAAAAGAACCAAAGAAATCAAAAAGTAAAACTAAACTAAGGTAGTTGCCTATTAACGAGTCGCTGACAATGGTGCCATAAAATTGTTGCACCCAACCACACTCGCAAGTGTAAGTGGTCTCACCATGTAATATAGTGGCCTTTACATGCCAAGTATCGATTAAATAGAGACTTATGTTGACAACTATCCAATTCTAGCTCACTATTAGGATTAACCAAGTGCTATCGTAATCGAAAGACATTGAAAGTCAAAACTAATAATAAAATAAACAATGTGGTAACATAAATGTTTGGACAATCATTGGGTAGAAGGCCATGGTTAAGGAACTGTGAACAATCATTCTACATTATTAAATATCGTTGGTTAGGATAGTTATCTTGGTTGTTGGTTCACAAAGTCAATACTATGACTAAGGTCTTCTGAGCCTCTAGTGGCTTATCTAACTTAGCCCCACAACTAAATATTTGAGTGGAGACACGATAACTAAGTTGATTTTATTCATCATCTATCCCATAATTGAACCAAATAGGGCATTTAAATATATTCGTATCCCAAGTTCAAATCATAACTCCATACAAGTGAGTTTACGATCCAATTCTATTCATCCCACAATCTACCCTATCATTCTTCCTTTCGGGTTCATAATAGAGGTTAAGCATGTATTATAAGAGTCATGAATACTTAAAATAGTGATTAAAATGATGAATAAACAACCAACAATGATAAACAACCATAACCAAATCAATTCGTAACAATAATACTCATGTTCTTGGCTTTAACCCCGAAAACAGGTGTTTAGCCGATTATAGACACATCCATAATCAATATAAATGAATACAAGTTGAAATAAATAAACTAACTAAATTAATGGAAGAAAAACCCTATTTGAAGTGTTCTCCATCCTTCCTTCACATCCTAAGGAAGTCCAAGGTGTGTAACATAACAACAATGTGTCCTAATTATACTTTATCACAAGCTGCCGATTTTGATATAGGGGTGTTCCACGCCCTGATAATGGTTCCTAGGGTCCATAGAACATACCTAATGTGGTTTGTAAGGTCTTTTTCACTCCAGTGACTAAAACATTCATTTTTAGTCAAGTCTTGTCGCATGCTTTTGTCCATCCATTCCAAGCCTTGTGGTGTTGTGTCCACTTAATGTACATCTTATGTATCATCTTTATATCATCATGATTAACTAAAATTATCCTATATCATCAAACACCACAAATTAGTGCTCAAAACAACATACAATCCAAGACAATGAACTAGTAACCTAAGATAAGAGTACTAGTTTTGTCCTTTTGATCTTTACTTAGTGTTTTGTCTCTTGGCTTGTGTCAATTGACCCTTAAAACATATAAACAAGTTATTCCATAAATAATTACACAATCATACCTTAGAAACTCATTATACACAATATAATCCACCGATATGTACAAGAACAACACATAGCTCAAGCTAGTAACACTAGTTTTCTCGTCAAACTCTAAGTGACTAAATTGATTCCAAACTTGTTTGAAACACACCTAAAACATTCTAATCAAATATTTTAATATTATATTCTCATTTATACAAAGATTTTCTCATTAATCATAAGATAAGTCCTCCAAACTAAGCTAGATAAACTTAGATAACAACACTGAGGTTCATAATTCCACCTCAAATTAGAAGTATTAAAGCGCTTCATAAATCCACCTCAGATCTAATGTATTAAAGCACTTAGGTAAGATAGTCACTATTTATATCCAAAATAGTTCTTACTCGTCCCTTAGATTACATAGCAACCCTTAAAGACCTACTTAATCTTGAGCCTCAATATTTCAATATTAGTAGAGTACTACACTAAGGGCAAGCCTATGATTCGTCTTATGAAACTTGAGAATTCTTTGTAAGAGTAAGAGTAATTCGATTCTTATACCCATTTTCTGATAAATTATATCTATGTGAGTGGTTATGGGTAACTCTTTTGTGGTGAGGGTATATGTTTGATAATAGTTGGGTGATTTGTATGATCTCTTCAATTAAGTAATATACATGAGTTTGCTAGATGGGTGAGTCAATCCTTGAGGCAAGGATGTTTAAAGTAGTGTTCATGAGTTTTCAATTGTGTGTATAACAAGCTTTGTGTTTTTTGGAATTTTTGATTTTTAATAGTCGCCACTTAATTTTGAAAAAGAATTAAGAAACCCTTTTAAAATACTTTTAATGATCCAAAACAGAAAAATCATTTAAATTTAAAGATTCCGACTAAGCGGTTCCTATCAATGTTGTAGAAAAGTTTAAAGCACCTAAAACGTCCACAAACTTGCGGTTGTCCAGAATGTTTGAAAACATCTTTTGACTAACTTCAAAAAAGATTGGTTTGTTAAAAAGTGATTGATTTTTTTAGAAAAGACGTGTGTAAAATAGATTTAGGCGACTCAGTAGGGATTTTAACTAAGTCTAAACAAACTAATAAACAAATAAACACATAAAAGGGGAAAGGGAGGGGGAAGTAGACTTAGGCCATTGGGCCCAAATCAATGATACTTGTCCTAATCTAATTGGGCTTTCGACCCATTTTTTCACCTGTCCTAATCTATACTTCCGAACCTTTTGGGCCCAAAATCTTCTTCACCTGTATTAAGTTTATAACTTTGGCTTCGAGACATAAATGAATGAATAAATAAAAAAATAAATAAAAGACGATAATAAATATATAACTAAATAAACAAATAAAAAGAGAGTTTCTAGTCTCTTTGCCGTTTCAAAGACGAGACTTTAAACCATTCTTCTTATTTCGAATCTTTATATCCATGCGCTGTGTAATCTCTTATGGATTCTCTTTCGGGTTTGACTCGAAAAAGTCGACCATGTTGGCCCATTATGAAATGCAAGGAGAAAAAGTCTCTTTGGACTCCAAAGTGGGTTCATGCAAAGAAAAAGATGAAGGAATTAATATATGTTCACAAGAATTCTAATTCACTTAATACATATAGACATATGAATCATGAAAACTCCTAAATACATGAATTCTAGGATTATAAGATTACACTGCTTACGGGTTCATAGTAATGATTATTTCAACCATAACACTCAACAAATGAACTCACACTCTAGAAACTCAAATTACCCTCACATGAATATTTGGTTTGGCCATTTATAAATAGACAAGTAGAAAACACATAGTACCTAAAATATTGCACCATAATTAGGATGAACAATGAGAAAATTATATACAACACTTATGATTCATAGAGACTAATTTATTATGCTCAAACATGTGAATTCTGGCTTGATAGATACTTACAGTCATAAAATAAATAAACTATGAAAATTCTTAATGTTTTATCCTTAGCAATGTGAAGCATACAACATGTCAATACCTTAGTTGTTATTTATGAGAATCTGAACTAGAACTCTCCCATATGCGAACATCCCAACTATGATCGATTAAGTAATACATAGTGAGTAATAAAATTGAAGATTTTAGTCGCATGGGCTTTGAAAATGTATAATATATAAAAAAACAAATGATTACAATGGTTATGGCAGAAAAAATAAGCAAATCATGACATTTAATGATATTCAAACAAACAACCTTCAATGTGCAGGTACATAACATGTTAGTGTATAATCCTATTAATTGGGATGATGCAATTAAATGGAGTAAACTTCATACACCACAAAGGGGAAAATATTGGAATCTATAGACGATGCTAGTTCATGACTAGGAATGTATGAAGATGTGCCAATCACTGAATCATCTTTACCGATCAGAACAAAGCAAGACAACTGAATTAAGGAAAGTAAAGAAGGTCATACTTAGACAGAGAAACAACCAATTTTATCCTATTACTAAATCAAATGTGAAGTCATAAATTTTCTATGAACCAAACGATACATAAATATATGATGTTTTCATGTTACTAAAGATGAAAGATAAAAGTTTGCAAGCTGTCTCAAGAGCTTCATGCCTAAACATAAACACACGACCTAGCCAAAAGACTGAATGAAACACAGAAAGAGAGCGAAACATACGTATAAACACAAGTTTCAAGCGACAGTAGATATTCTAGGAAACAAACAATGTGACGATCCATTCCTGTAATGAAAAAGAAATCAAATGAAATCAGACTATTTTCTCTAAATGGACATACATCAGATGCACAATTATTGTATTCATCTCCACTAATCCAACCACACACTGAAAACATGCACAAAAGACAAAAAAGATATAAAAATCCAACTCCACACTAGAAAAGACATAGTAAAAGCTAAAGAGGAAGTGGCGGAGCACTATTATCAGCCTCATCCTCTTTCTGACAAACTCAAAATGAGTTTTAATAGTCAAAAATGGTCATCGAGGAATCATGGGAGTTTATAGTTTTAATTTGATGTGTCCTCATTATTCTTTGTGATAATGCTCAAACTACACATCTCTAATGAGAATAGAAGCGATCGTTGTCACTATATAACCCAACTAGGTTGGGGTCGAATCCCACAGGGAATATGGTATGAACTTAAATTGTTTTTGATTTAATCAACTGATAGTTGGATGTTTCCTGAAATGTGGTTTTGTAGATTAGCCAATCATTGTTGGTCACTTTAGTTTCAGTGTTTGTAATCATGAGTTTATAGAAAACCAAAATTATGTTCACTATGGGTTTTAGTACTTTACAGATGCTAGTAGTGATTCAAGATTCTCACAGTAGGTAGGACAACAGATTATCTTTATCAAAGTTATGCTTAAATGTCTATCGACCTACTTAAGCATTTAATTACCTAATCCTCTCGAACTTTGGGAATTTATATTTACAAACCAGACTTCACCTCAGGTTAATCGACCTTGTTACAGTGTCAATTATTAAATGGAAGTTTAGTGCTTCTAAGTCCCGTCAATAATTCACTTCCTACTATATTTGATTTCTTATCTCAAGCAAATCAAAGCAGGTGCTATCTATCATTTGCATCCAATAGGTAATAATTAAAATCTCAAAATTATCAAGGAGTCCTATTACCTTTAGAATCTAAATACTTAGCATCTTACCAAGACTTAACCCATAGATCCCATAACTAAGGTTAAAGAGATTTAGCCACTCATAATGTAATAAGCGAAACAGCTAGATGTATTTATAATTTGAAAGAAGAACTTACCATAAGATGACTAGTAATTAGTGTTTCTTAGATTAGATCACAATAGAAATCCCAAAATATTGATGAAAATCTCTTCAAAGTTAATTATTTTTCAGGTCAAGAAACTAGAGAGAACAGTAAAAATATACGTGTGTCCCAAAATAGGTTCGGAATCCCTTTAGAAAACCTTAAACTATGCCTTAAATAGCTCACCCTAATTATGAAAACAAGATCACAGAGTTCAGGAATTTCTCGGATTAGATGATGATATTCCTGACACCTTATCAGGAGTCTGACGACTTATCACAAATATCGTCAGCTCCTTCTTCAGTTTTAGCACTTCCTGCTTAAGGCTGACAATAAAACCTGATGACTTATTAGCTCTTTGATGACTTATCACAGATGTCGTCAATTATTCACTTTAGCTCTCATGTTCTGCCTTAGGCTAATGACAAACCTGAAGGCTTATCACACTTATGACGGTCTCTCACCAAATGTCATCATAACTTTCAGCTGAGGTCCATTCTTTGTTTAAGATTGACGGTGACTCTGATAGCTTATCACAAGGCTGACGACTTATTAGAAATGTCGTCAGCCATACTTCTTTTCTATTTGCTTTAGATTTCAACTCTTTTGCTTTCGTCCTTGTTGGTTCTCTTGCATCTTGGCTTGTACAGCAAAATCAAAGATAAAACAATCAAAAATGACAAAATTTACTTAAAACCTTACTATTATTCTCAGTTAATAGCCTCAAATGTGTTAGCATCTACTCATACATCAACACCCTCAACTTAAAATAATTGCTTGTCCTCAAGCAACTCAAACACAACCAAGAGGATACAAAGTACATTCAGCAGTCAATCATCCATATTATCTCAAAACATCTTCACCATTTCCAAGGTCAGTCACTTCAAGAACAACTATGTATATTATTGAAGAACAATAATGCAACACACAGGAATCAAAATACAACATTAATTCAGCTATAACAACCATGCATAAACCTATATTACACTATCCGAACAAGTTAGCAACATAGCTGGTGTGCCCTCAAAATAAAGAAATCCCCTTTTTCTCATATCAGCAATCATATATGTAACCATGGGGACAATTAAAGAACACTCACTCTCAGAATGACATTCCAATCAATGTATGCTAAGTACCATAGGCTTGCCCTTATTTTCTATAATCACTTTTTTTTCAAAAACTTTTTTTCTTGCTCTTTGTCACCGTACCCAACTTTTTATTTTTTTTTCTTTCACTCTACCTTTCTTCACACTCATTTTACATCACGCACCTCTATGATAGAAACCCTCATCTTAGGCCATTTTCCCAAGTCAAGGTGCATAGTATCCAAGGAGGACCAGGGCCAAAACAGGTTTGTTATGATATAAAAATTGGATGGTGATAGGTATCGTAAAAAGAAATGGGCTATTTAGGCTCAAAATAGGGATCAAGGGATATTATGCATACAGGGAAGGTCATTTAGGCTAAAGTGAGCTAATATCAAAATGGCTTATGATCCTTTCCTAACCCCTATCCTTCAACTTAGGTAAGACTAACTGGGCAAGTTCTGGATTAAACATACATAGGGGACTAAGTAAGATCTCACACGCACATGGCACATGAGTATATCACAAGTTACTGCTCATTCAGTTCATCAGTTGTTTAGCAATTATTGTTGCATCACTAGAACTAATGCCTTACAATGATGCACAGTGGTCACACTTAGATGCAAATCACACATTTAAACCTTCACAAAAT
Organism: Capsicum annuum; assembly: GCF_002878395.1. Lineage (NCBI taxonomy): Eukaryota > Viridiplantae > Streptophyta > Magnoliopsida > Solanales > Solanaceae > Capsicum > Capsicum annuum. The sequence continues at coordinate 199,794,701 of NC_061117.1, read as the reverse complement.
TGAAGAGGTGCCCAAAAATCACAAAAACAAGTTAACTGCCTTAGTTACTTGTATTTCTCTTAGTCAGTTACAAAATTTTACAAAAATAATTTACCCTGCACCCTCAATTTAAAATCAAAGAAAAATTGAACTAAGCGTTAGGGTATACCTAGAGTAGATCAAGAACAGGGGTCATGGGTTCCTGCCACTGCTGCCGCATCCTTAGCTGCCTTATCTCCATTGGGAGCCTCACTTTGTTTGGGTGTAGCTGGCCTAGTAGTTATTGGAGGCCTACTAGTAGAGGCACCTACGGCTCTCGCTAAGATGGTTGCCTCCCATTTCTCATTGTCAATGAAGGACTCAATTACCACCTTCTTCATCTCCTCTTTTTCAGTCTTCTTTTTCGCCCTCTTCTCTGTTTTTCTTTCTTCATCACTATCAGGCCTCCCTCTCTTTACCTTTCCTTTCTTCCTACCCTTCTTTTTTTTCTTCACTGGTTCCTCTATGAGATCAAGCAATGGGATTTCTCCCTCAGACTCCTCAATAGTCGAATCCGCTGACACCATAAATTGGTGTTGTTGTAGCATTCCAATCTCCACTTTTACCTTATCTAGGTCTAATTTGAATAGTGCAATCTCTGTAACTGACCTCTCTTTCGACCACGTATTAAAACGGTTCTCTAATTCATCAATCCTACCCGGCAGAACCTTATAGGGCTCAAGTGCAGCCTTAACCCTCTTGTCTACCGCAACCGTAAATTGTCTGGAAAAGGAGTTACAGCTGAGCTTCACACCATTTGGCTTGTTTTTCCACTCTTCTAAAGTTCATCGGGTTGAAGGCAAATTCTGTTGTAGACACTGCAGATGAAGGGATTATCTCATTTCCAGGCACTAGATCTGCTCATTCTGAGGATGTTGGTGGTGCAGCTTCAGAATCCTGTACTTCTGTATTAGGTACTGAGCTGGTACTTGTAACCGGTGGATCTATCGAAACCTCTACTCCTCTGTCAAGTGTTAACCTCAACTAATTTTCATCATATCAGATAGGATGTGGGTTTTCTTTGCAAGAAGTTCTTCATCTAACCCAACAACCTTAGGTACATTGGCTGCCTTACACAACCTCGTAATTAGACAAGGGAAAGGATATGCCATATCGGACCTTAAACCCAAATTTTCATATCTTTGGTGATAATCTCTTTGAAGTTTAATTTAAGGTTAGCCATAAGACTTGCGACTAGTATTGCTCTATCATCCCCAAGGATATTATCTCCATCTGTGGGCATCAACAGAATAGGTACAATACCCCACCAAAATATTTTCTCTGGATTCAGGGAAACCTTAAAGATCCTTTCACTCAGGTTGGTCAGCTATTCTGGTTCTCCATTAGCTATGAGTGTGGATAACCAAGACCGTTGATTTTTTTGATTCTTCAACCGAGCATAGAACATAGGTAAAGTGGCCTGAGGAGTAAAGTTTGGGCCATGAAGAAATCTATTGATTGTCGGTTCAAAAACCTCCAACATTACACCCCGTACTGGAACTTTATCCAACAAAGGCTGATCGGCTTATTTCTTCCCTTCTTTACACATGTTTTCCAAGCGAGCTTGATAGTTTTCATAGAACTCCCTAACTAGTGTAGGGCAAAATGAGTTTCTACCTCTTGTAGTCCATCCCAAGTTGTAGTTATAAAATTTATGCTCTACTTCAGAATATCTGCTCAACCCTTTATTGATAATCCTCTTTTCTTCAAAGATTGGCTTTTTAACAACTCTTCTGTTAGTTCTACAAAGCCCATCAAAGAAGATTTTCTGTGCTTTGGGAATTTGTCACCTAGTGCTTCTCGGACTTCGGGGTTTTTAGATTTAACCATAGTTCCCCAAATCGAAGATTTTTTATCATTCTGTTGCTCAGTAGAAGGGGACTCAGATAAAAGTCCCTCGAATTTAGGTTTCCCAGACTCATGTTCCTCGAAATTAGGATGATCTGAATCATCCTCTTCAAATTCAGTTTGTTCAAACTCTTGTTGCTTAGAGGCCATCTGCTCAAAAGCTATATGTTCCGATATTGTTCGCTCAGTATCACTCTTTTCACTCTCCTCTACCTCAACTGATGAGGGTGGTGGAGGCTTTTTTGGGTTTATCTTCTTTCTTTGCTTTCTGAGCAGTGGCTCTTCTTTCTCATAATTGGATTCCTCATTGAAAAGCTTTCGGGGTACACTTCACTTAGTCACTTTCTTTGTAGATTTTGAGTTATTTCCTTTGGGTGACATTATAAGACCTATAGCAAGAGAAAAACCATTAGTTGACACTCAAGAGTATAAACACAGACACATCAATCATTGAAGTTCCACACCCCTTAAAAGGGTTTATTTATGCCTCAGATCACAGGTGTGACGACATGATCTAATAGGTCGTCACGATTGTTATAACTTATTAGCCATGTTATCAGACTTAATAGAATAGGCTTCCTTTCCTCGACTCGTAATGTCATAATCTGATAAGCCATCACAATTGTAATAGCTTATCAGCTATATCGTCAACTCAAAACACAACCCTCAACTTAATTTTAACTTGATTTTTAAACCAACTTCTTCTTACAATCACATTGATTCACATTTTTGAGCTGATCTTTAAGTATCAATCTTATACAACTAACCTTAGTTCCCGATTTTCACACATTGGCAAGCTAAACTTGATTCAATCTTCTTAGGAGCCTTGGTTCAAATTAGTATATTACTTACCAACTGAAGAAAAGAGTTAGGTTTTGAGCATACCTGATGGACTACTTCACCTTTAACACTTTCATCTTATTTATGCGAGTGAGAAGGAAGTATTGAAAGGAGAGAAAAATTCTTGATGTTGACTTCAAACTCACACTCAAAAGAAAGGAAATTTTCTTTTGTTTTACTTGGAAATACATTAAAAAGGCAAGAGAATAAACTAAGTATGAAATGGAATAAAACTTAAAGCAAAGAATAATTTGGCCCAAAGTTTCTGCTACTCTTTTAGGCTTTCTGATAAGCTGACGGCTTATCACAACTGAGATAGCCTATCACAAATGTCGTCAGCCTTAGCAGAGCATGCCTCAGCTTTGATCTCGCTGACGATGAATCTGACGGCTTATCACAATTCTGATAGCGTGTCAAATATGTCATCTGGAATACCTAGCTGGATACATTGATTCCACCTTCTTGAACTAGAACCTAACTACAAAAATAAATATTTTGCTGGAACATAAAAATTTTGGGCTGCCTCCCAATAGAGCCTGATTTAATATTGCAGCACGACTTGGTTATTTTGACTACTCAGACTTTGCCAAGACAACCTACTAATACATCTTTACCATCTTTATAGAATGCATCCACGATTGAGAAAACACTCATCTCCTTTTTCTGTGTCATGGATGAGTGTATTTGGAATCTTACTTCTTTGTCATTGAGCTTGAACTTCAGCTTATTTATCTCCATGTCCACTATCACTCTCCCAGTTGCAAGGAATGGTCTACCCAGGATGATTGGCACTTTGAATTCCACCTCATAGTCTAGGACTACAAAATTAGCAGACAGTATAGAGTCGGCCACCTTTACAAATACATCATGTAATATGCCCATTGGCCGCTTTACAGACCTAACCGCCATCTCCAATTGTATGTTCATCAGGGGAGGATCCCCCATACCTAGATTCATGTACACAACGAGTGGCATTAGGTTTATACTGGCCCCTAGATCACATAGGGCCTTAGCAAAATTTAGAGACCCGATTACACATGGAATAGTGAATGCTCCAGGGTCAGACTTCTTATACAGTAAGGATTGTGTAGAAGTGGCATTATAATGGTGGAGATTATCCATCGGTTCATAGCTTTCTGTCCGCTTCTTTGTTACCATATTCTTCATGAATTTGGCATATCCTGGGATTTGCTCCAGTTTCTCAACCAATGGCACATTCACTATCAATTGTTTGAGCATTGCCATGAACTTGCTGAATTTTACATCATCAGTTTTCTTCTTCAATTATTGAGGAAAGATTTTTCAACACTACCTCCTTCTTCTTCTCTTTCTATTTTTCAAAGCATTATCAAAACCATCCATCTTCTTAGACTCCTCTGGACATTCTTATTTAGGTTCATCCTCTGCCTCAATCACATCTTCAACCAAACTTTTTCCCACAGAAGGGCCAGGTAATATCTACCACTTCTAGTGGTAATCGCCATACATGAGCCATCGTTTTATGGATTATGGACCGTATCAGTTAGTAATGTTCCACTCTTCCTCTGGTTAAATGCTGGTGGAGTGTGAATTTACCAACTGACTAATAGATGAAAGATCGGTCTTCATGGTGGTCACACCAGAGATGGTAGCCTCCACTCCCTTTAGTAACTTAGCCATCATGTCCTCCATGGACATCTTTTTAGAACTTTTTGTAGCAGCCTAACGATTTCCAGAAGGTACATATAGCTCGCTCCTATCATTATTGTTCCTCCAATTTCCCTGCTCCCTATGTTTATAACTAGGCTTATCATAATAATTCCAAACTTGATTCCCTTGGCTAATGCCTCAGAAACCCCCCTAATTAGTAATATAGTTCACCTCTTCTTCTGAATCAGCATCAACTCTATCTTGTGATCCCATAGCTTTCACCTTCTCAGTCACACCTGATAGCAGCTACTTGGTTAGCAAGTCCATCCGCATTTTTATTTGAGCCATGTCTTGGTCATGCTCCTCATCTCTTCTGCATTGTTTTGCAGTAATAACCACAGAAATAGTGGGGCAGGATACCACAAAGTCTCTGGTATGCCACGCCCGACTCTGTTTGGTCATTCTCTCTAGCATTTCTAAAGCCTCTGGAAATGTAAGATCAACAAACAAACCACCAGCAACATTATCTACAATTGGTTTTGTCACATAGTTAAGAGCCTTGTACAAAGTCTCCATCAAGTGTATGTTCGTCATATTATGGTTCGGACAATGCATCAACTTTCTTTTAAATCTATCCTAGGTTTCATGCATAGCTGCAATTGGGAGCTACCTAAAGTTGTTGATCTTATCCTTCAACTGTACCCTCCTGGAAGGCGAAAAAAACCTTTCTAGAAAAGCTCCTTTCATCTGCCTCTAGTTGGTTATAGAATCAGGTTCAGCTCATTAAGCCACAATGTTGCCTCCCCAGACAGAGACAACGGAAATAATCTCAATCGGATAGCATTCTGACCCACTCCTGGGTTATCTAAAGATTTACAGATGGTGAAAAAGTTCACCAGATACAATTTGGGGTAATCCCCAGGAAGAACACCAGACAACCCCTTCAGATTGAGGAGTTGAATCATAGTACTCGTAATGTTGAATTTTGCCCAAGGTGCCAACGGTAGAGGAAAAATTGCACCTATTGCACCTATTCCATCTATTCTATCGTCATTATCATTGAGGTCATACTGGGCCAACTGATAATCTTTCCTTTTGAAATGGATAGTTCCTGTTAGCATTATGTTGTACTGGTGCAGCACTTGCTCTGCATGCCTTGGGTTAGTAGGGTTTAACAATTCCTTGTCTCCCAAATCTTCATCCTCAGGATTTGGATGTTGTACTTGTTGACCGATATTCTGCACATTCACCTGAGATCTAGCTAAGGCTACTACCCTGTAAGCCTCCTACTGGTCTGCCATTCTTCCAATTTGTTGCGGTTCTAGATTAATTGGTAATAATAGTTCTTCAGAACTTCTGGTTCTTGGCATATATTACAAAGATCCTGAAATAAACAAAAACAAAAAATAAATGTAAAACTAGGAAACTTGACTAACAGTCAATTAGCGCACACAAACTTCAATTTACAATCGTATTCCCCGGTAACTGCGTCATTTTTAATAACGCTCAAACTACACCTCTCTAATAACAATGTAAATGATCATTGTCAATATATAACCCAACTAGGATGGGGTCGAATCCCACAGGTAATATGGTGTGAACTTAAGTTGTTTGTGATTTAATCAACTGATAGTTGGATGTTTCCTAAAATGGGGGTTTTGGAGATTAGCCAATAATTTTTGGTCACTTTAGTTTCAGTGTTTGTAATCAAGAGTTTATGGAAAATCAGAATTATGTTTATTGTGGATTTTAGTACTTGACAGATGCTAATAGTGATTCAAGATTCTCACAATAAGTAGGACAACAGATTATCATTATCGAAGTTGTGCCTAAATGTCTCTCGACCTACTTAAGTATCTAATTACCTACTCCTCTCGGACTTAGGGAATTTATATGTACTAACCAGACTTCACCTCAGGTTAATCAACCTTGTTACAGCATCAATTATTAAATGGAAGTTTAGTGCTTCCAAGTCCCGTCAATAATTCACTTCCTACTATATTTGATTTCTTATCTCAAGCAAATCAAAGCAGGTGTTATCTATCATATGCAACCAATAGACAATAATTGAAATCTCGAAATTATAAAGGAGTCCTATTACATTTAGAATCTTAAACACTTAGCATCATACCAAGACTTAACCCATAGATCCCATAATTCGGGTTAAAGAGATTTAGCCACTCATAATGTAATAAGCGAAACAACTAGATGTATTCAAAATTTGAAAGATGAACTTACCACAAGATGAATAGTAACTAGTGATTATCATATTAGATCACAATAGAAATCCCAAAATATTTATGAAAATCTCTTCAAAGTTAATTATTTTTCAGGTCAAGAAACTAGAGAGAACAGTAAAAATATACGTATGTCCCAAAATAGGTTCGGAATCCCTTTAGAAAACCCTAAACTATGCCTTAAATAGCTCACCCTAATTATGAAAACAAGATCACAGAGTTCAGGAATTTCTCGGATTAGATGATGATATTCCTGACACTTTATCAGGAGTCTGACGACTTATCACAAATATCGTCAGCTCCTTCTTCAGTTTTAGCACTTCCTGCTTAAGGCTGACAATAAAGCCTGATGACTTATTAGCTCTTTGATGACTTATCACAGATGTCGTCAATTATTCACTTTAGCTCTCATGTTCTACCTTAGGCTAATGACAAACCTGATGGCTTATCACACTTATCACTGCCTGTCACTAAATGTCATTGCAACTTTCAGCTGAGGTCCATTCTCTGTTTAAGGGTGACGGAACTCTAATAGCTTATCACATGGCTGATGACTTATCAGGAATGTTGCCAGCCATATTCTCTTCTATTTGCTTCAGATTTCAACTCTTTTGTTTCCGTCCTTGTTGGTTCTCTTGCATCTTGGCTTCTACTGTAAAATCAAAGATAAAATAATCAAAAACAACAAAAGTTGCTTAAGACCTTGCAATTAATCTCAGTTAAAAGCCTCAAATGTGTTAGCATCTGCTCACACATCACTTTGTCATTGGTGAAGTCAAAGAACTCAAGAAGAAATCTTACCAATGATGTTACCTGCTTAACAACCTCAAGCTAACGATGACAAATTGGATGACGTCAAATATTAACAATGACCAAATCACTGTCAGCCCAAAACTATTAATAAAACACAAAGCATGAAATTTTACTATGAAACGAGACATCATTAGCCTGAAACTACTAAACAAATTCAAAGTAGGAAACTTTATTATGAAACTAGCTATAAGAAGATATCATTAGCCCAAAACTATTAAACAAATTCAAAGCATAAAACTTTATTATGAAACTAGCTATAACAAGACATCGTTAGCTCATAACAACTAAAGAAATTCAAAGCATGAAACTTTATTAAGAAACTAGCTATAATAGGACATCATTAGACCGAAACTATTAAACAAAACCAAAGCATGAAACTTTAACCATGAGATCAAGTATAACAAGATAACAGTAGCTTGAAACTATCCGACAGAATCAAATCATGAAACTTTAGCTACTAAATAAGCTATAGCGAGATAGCATCAGCTAAAAACTATCTGACAGAATGAAATCATCAAACATTAGCTACAAAATCAGCTATAACGAAATACAATCAGCCCGAAACTATCCGACAGAATCAAATCATGAAACTTTAGCTACGAAATTAGCTATAACAAAATACCATCATCCCAAAATTAACAAACATAAAATCAGTTATATAAACCTTAAGCAGAACACAAAAATGAGAGTATTAGATCAAAAATTAATCAACAATGTCTTTCACTAAAACAACAACCTATGGTCTTTAAGAACTCTAACAACTGACAACCCAGTAAGCAATATTGCTAAAAAAAACTTACAATTAGAGAAGATTGAGATAAAGTAGAGATAGTCGAAAACTAAATGGTTTGGAGCATTACCTATTTCGGAGCATCAAAATAGAACCTTGAGCTCACGTCGAATTCGCAACCACTGGAAAAACGTCTTTGCAGTCATCTCGAAGCTCTAGGTTAGCTGACGAACATTCAAAAAAAAGAATTCCTACTAAAAGACTGAATTTCCTCCAAGAGTTTTTTTCTTTTCTTTTCTCTCAGTTTTTTTTGAAACAAAAAGAGATTTCCAACCCCCTCAGTTTTTTACCGAACCAAAAAAAATCTCTCTTTAGCTCCTAGAACCCACCCTTTTATAAAGAAGGCTGGGGTCCCTTTTAGGGCTTCAAGCCGCGTCCAAAAAAATTGAAAAAAGATGGGGAATTTGTGGATTTGTGTATGTGTGTGGGGGGAGAGGGGGGAAGGATTCAAAAACCAGCTGAAGATAAGGTTTCCCCTCAAAATTATTCCCAATTTTTTATTTCTCTCCAACCAATTTGGACTGGTACAACCAATGAGAGTAAGAGGATGAAATTTCCTTATGAACCAATCAAAAATCACTAAAAGCGTATGAATCCATACCAATTATTTTGAGATTCGCAGAATTTGGATGTTGGATAAGACACCTAAACGATCTTCTAGAAGATTTGAGGTTGGCAATGCGTTAGAGGCAGATCTGGTCGGGTCGGCGTTGTTGAAGATGGGTCGAGTTCGGTTTTGGGTATGGTATGTTTAGATTAGGCTTAAATTGGGGTTATTTAATAACCCCAATTAAATTTAATTTGGGTTAAAATAACCCCAATTAGATTTAATTGGGTTACAACAACCCTAATTAAATTAGAAAATTGGTACTCTTCGGAATTATTTACAAAAAATAATCTCGATTAGACTAAAGGTTATATATAAAGATAATTCCAATTTTGATCTAGCCTATTCTATTTAAATTTTGACCAAATCAAAAGTTAATCGGCCAATTGTATTGCAATTGTGACCAATTTAGTTTCAATTATGATAAAATTTAACAGATAGGTTAAATTGAATTGAAATTCGATACAAATTAATACTTTATTTAATCTGAGCTTCTTGATTTAATAAATCAAATACATATTTATCAAAATAAATTATATTAAAATTAAGATTTTAATCATTATATTTATTTTCAAAATAATCCCTAATTAAAATCCAATATTTCATAGAATAAATTTTTAAGTAATTAAATTATATAATCTTGTATAAATGAACACGATAATATATAATCGCTACTTAAAATGATAAAATTACGTACAAAAATATTTTGAAAAGTTTTTATTTGGATGAAATAAATATTTTGATTGTATAAAAAACTGAGGAAACTCAGGATCAAATATAGTCGTGGGGGGGTAAAAATTAGGTGTCAACAATTGTCCCCTCCCTTTAGGTAGGGTGGATGCAAATAACCCTGGGCACGGCGAGGTTGACGTTCCTAGTTTTTGTTCGACCACAAATTCGAATTTGAAAGAGGTTAGCTTTCACATGAGTTTTTGAGTTATGATCGGACCTTGGTATCAGGTTTCCTACGTATCTCAGGTTACATGAGAATTCAGGCCACTTGTAGTTCATAATGCTTGATTTAAAGCACGATTTTCAAAAGGTCCCAAGCTATCTCAATTTTGGAGTTTTTGATGAAGCCAAAGAGCCGAAGAATAAAAGAATTTGGGAGGAGGTTGGAATACAATCGATTTTTCTACATAGAGTCCAGCCTACATACCCCCAAGACTTAGGAATCAAACTACTTATAGTTCGACTCAATTGGTAGAAAATATAGTCTTTTATTTCTGACGATCTTTGGCTCAAGATGAGTGATAAGTTGTTCGATTTATGAAAAAGAGGATTGTAACCTCTCAACCATGAATGTGAAACTCTTCACATCCATAGGTAAGAACTTACCTGGACATAATTTCCAAAACTTTAGGTGTACTATCACTCAAATTTGAATGAAAGAGAAGTTTACCCTCGGTATGAACTAAGAAATATCCCGAAGGTGAAGCTAAAACCAGAATATCCAAAATTCCAAGATGCCTTCTAATAGGAGTATGGCTGGATGGTGGCAAAAATCATTCTTTAGCTCGCGTCCAAATAGTTTGACGTCCCTCTTTAGACTATGTCCTATTTTTTTTGCTAAGAAAGAGTTCCACGCTGTTTTCCGTATTATCTGGATTCATCCGCACCTGTGGTTTTGATTTGAGATTTTCATCCTTTGGATTCTCTCAAAAATGTCTCAAACAAAAATCATTTGTGCTAAACTAATTCATGAAAGAGGTTTATAGTCTTTACCATATATCCACGTGAGTTGTCACCTGAAAAGTGAAGTCATCCTTTCATGTACCTATTTGGAAGGAAATAACTTACAACAAAAGATACAACAACCCTCTTGGTTGTTGCTTAATTAGCTCATTTGCCAGTGAATATGTCTTCAGAGTAAGGTGGCCCCTTTTGGACACCGACGATACTTTATGCAGAACAGTCCCTGTAACCGTGTAATACTGTGTTGATGTGGAAATCTTTTTGAGTCACCTATAATGCTTGTGGAAGGAAAACCTCTCCGGTTATTGCTAATAATTCTTTGCATATGATCTCAGGTAAGTCTTGAGCATCTTTTATATTGATACGACTTATAGATTTCCCTTGAATTGTTCAATCTTTGGATAATCTTGTGAATTATTTGATGATGGATACGAGGCGACCTACATATATAGTTTGATTTGCTATATTTTAGGTAATTCTGCACATTATCCAACCTTGGATAAGATATGGCTTACAGATATCCCTCCAATCGCTAGCTCTCAGTTATTCCTACGCACCATCCGACCTTGGATACAATATAACTTATAAATATGTCTCAAATTGCTAGTCCCTGGAAAATCTTGCACATAATCGATCTTAGATATGACGCGACTTATAGAGAACCCTTGAACTTATCAATTTGATAATCTCACATATTCTTCGGTAAGGATTTAGTTGTGACTTATGGATAACCTTTGGACTACCGATTTTTGGGTCACCTTGCACACAATCTGATTAGGATGTCGTTGTGGCTTACAGATGACCTATAGGCTATCAACTCATAGATAATCTTGCACGCTATCCTATTTTAAATAATATAACTTACAAATGACCCTCAAATTGTCAATTTCTAGTAAATCTCATATATCACTCGTCTTTATATAGCGACTTAAAGGCGTCCCTTCAAATCGCATACTCTTGATGCATTCAATGATGATTCATAAAATAATGAGATATCTTCAATGCCAGCATTTGCGTTTCGCATGTCAACAGATATTAAATGCTGATGATATCCTCAACGCCAGTGTTTGTTCCTCGCGTATCAACAAATATTAAATTCTAATGATATCCTTGACGCCAGCATTTGTGTCTCACATGTCAACAGATATTGAATGCTGATGATATCCTCAATGCCAACGTTTGTATCGTATATGTCAATAGATATTAGATGTTAGTGATATCCTCGACACCAATATTTATGTCTCGCATGTCAACAAATATTGAATACTGATGATATCCTTAATGGTAGTGTTTGTGTCTCGCATGTCAATAGATATTAAATGCTAATGATATCCTCAATGCCAAGATTTTTGTCTTGCGTATCAACAGATAATAGATGTTGATGATATCCTCGATGCCAGCATTTATGTCTCGCGAGACAACAGATATTAGTTGTTGATGATATCATCGACTCCAGTATTTATGTCTCACATATCAACAAATATTAGATGCTGATGATATCCTCGTCGCCAGTGTTTGTGTATCGCGTGTCAACAAATATTAAACGCTGATAATCCTTGTGTAATGGCCCTCTTGGCAATGAAAATGATTTCACCTAAGTCTGTTTGTCTACATTTTTGCTTTCTACATGTACCATTCTTTTCACTTTAATGAATTTTGAGGAAAAATTTTTGCTCTTCATCCTATGGAGTGATCCTTTTGATTTTTGTATTTATTGTGCCGACTCCCTTGAATGTACCTACGCTCAAGGTAAATATTTAGTAAACACAAAGTCACTTTTGCTAGCGACTATTTTTTAGGAAAATTCTAAATACAATATTAATAAAGAAGATAAGGCACCTTTGTTTTTCCTTCATGGTCTTAAAAAATGAGATAGATAATTTAAAAGGTCCTCCATAAATAGGTATTAAACCCTTCTTTGGGGTTACCCAAAAATATCTTTCTTGAGCATTATATGCTTTGGCATGGTTTGCAACTCACTTGGGGATATTTTGAAAAATATTCCCATTTTTGTGTACTTATCCTTGCATCCACAGAAAAATGATTAGTTTTGAGTGAAACTACTCCGTGTTGACCTCCTTCGATCTGTAGTTTTGCTCCTCGCTATCTTTTAGGTACTTTGTCATGTTGGGACTTCCACCATTGACTCCCTATACCAGTTGATACCCAGCCAATCACTAAAATATTTGTATAGATTTTCCAAAATAGTCTTAATATTTGGAAACTAGTTTCAAAATTTTCTTAAAAGATTTGGAAAATCTCTTCCATTCATGTCATGTACAAGCCCGATGAACATTTTTCTTTTGGTTTTGACTATATTTCGACCTTTGATGGAGGAATTCCAGGGATTCATCATCGTTGAGGCTTTCTATCAAAAGTTTTGTCATAGTCAAAGATTTAGTCTATCTAGACTCTGTCGCAGCTGGTGATTTCCAAAACTTGACTTTGACCTCTATGCTGGGGGATTTGAAATATATTTTAATATCTTAGTGAAAATTTTGAGAACCTCCTCAAAATTTCTGCCTCAGCTTAAAGTTGTTTGAGATGATCTCAGCTCGAGAGGATCCAAAGTCTTTGTTAGTCTCCATTCTCTTTGTTTTTGGATGCAGAGCTTCCTCATGTGAATTTTTGAGATTTCTTGAAAATTTTTCCCCAGTTTCCTTTTGTTGGGGTTATATGACTGAGCCGTTAGGGTACCTACATATCTTGTTAAAGCACGAACCAGTTCAAACATAGTTCAGGACTACACCAAGGTTATATGTAAAATTTTAATGGGTTGATAAAAGCCAACATAGGCCGCCTACGTATCTCATTTTTGAGTATTCAGGTCATCACATAGTTCATACATGAAAGGAAAGGATAAATTTTCCTATGGGGTTGACCAAAGCTGACATAGGCTGCCTACGTATTCCTTTCTTGGGAATTCTGGTCAAATGTAGTTCGTACATAAAAGAAAATGATAAATTCTCTTGAGTGGTTGACCGAAGACGACATAGGCTGCCTATGTATCCCTTTCTTGAGAATTCGGATCAAACGTAGTTCGTACATAAAAGGTAAGGGATTCTAGGAAATTACACATCATAAAATAGATACTATCATAAAGTAGATTACAAATAAGCCAAGGAAACAAAAACTAAAACATCTTTCAAACACAGCATCTCGTTACCGCATCAGAATTTATTGGTTTGGTCCACTCTTGACCATCCATATAAGTTAGGATTAGGGCTCCTCCAGGTTTGGCTTCTTTCGATTTTCAAATTTCTAATATCTTTCACTAACTGCTCCTCATCACCTTGTTTTTGTTCATCATCATTCTCTTTTCTTTGTTCGTTTAAACCTTTTCATGACATAACATTGGTAGGTTTTTAATTTATTGCTATCCAAATAAATCATGTTAGATAATAACAAGATAACAAAAGATAATAATATAATCATATTTCAAAGTAACTTCTTAAATAAAGGGAGACCTTTTGGAAAATAAATAAAAACTATTGCTCATGACTCGTGCAAATACGGGCCCATGCCTTTTTGAAAGTTGTAAAACATGAAATGAAAATTTGAGACCTAAAAGGGTGGATCATGGGGCCTCCTCCAAATTATCACCGATTTTTAAAACTACTAGAATTTCCCTTTCATCTACCGCGATAGGCGACGGATTATGAGCGGAGTGAAAGTTCAATTTTGCAAAGCCTCTCCTAGTGCAACCTTCCTCACCCCATCAGAATTTGGGAATTCCTTTTGTATATCATTGCATCCCTCAAACAGATTTCTTATCCCATCTCTTGACATCTCGCACACAAGAAATCACTGGTACAAGAGTGACGATGGTTTGTACAAACTCATCTTTGACTTATCTTCAACGTCAACTTTCTTTGTTGACTGGTACCCTATCCTACGCTTAAATTCTTTTCTTGGGACCATAGTGGGCTCAATAATTCCTTCCAAATTCTTACTCAAGACACTCAAGGTAGCCATTACTTTCTCTATCTTTTTCACTCCTTCTGTCTTTTTGGAATTTTGTGAATCTACCTTATTAATAGTGTTGCCAGATACCCATTCACCTACTATTTTGATCATGCTAACTCTGGCTCTCCCATGATTAGGTAATAGATTACTGGTGACATTTGGTGTCGGCACCTGAAGAGTGATGATCTTCTGATCAATCAAGTCTTGAATCTTGTGTTTCAAATTGATGTAATCTTCAGTATTATGTTCGGGCACTCCTGAATAATAAGCACAGACCAGATCGGCTTGAAAGAATCGGGAATTGAGATTGGTAGTCTTTAGTTGTATAGTTTCTAAATAACCAACTTTTATCAATCTTCCGAAGAGTTAGGTACGACGTTTAGCCAATGAAGTGAATTTTCTAGGAGGCTTCTTTTCGAGGTTTACATGTGAAGGGTTATACTAATTTTGGTTAGCTGGAGGAGGTACTTAATGATAGTTTGAAGACGTTTGGACATTTATTTGGTTATTTTGAAGAGTATCTTAAACATGAGACTGATAATATGGCTGCGGAACTTAAGACTGGGGTGAAATATTTAGAAGTAGAGCTTAATATTGGGGTTGGGCATAGAATACAGGTTGAAAACTTTGTGACAATGATGAGGAAAGAACATTCCTACGCTTGAATTTCCTCTTCAGTTTATCAATAGAATTAGTAAAGACCACAGTCACATCCTCTCTTTTCTTCTTTGAGAATCCAGAAGATTCAGATGATGTTGGGGTTTTGACAATCTTTCCTATTCAAATGCCTTTCTTTAGCGATTCCCCAATTTTTACCAAATCTACAAAAATTTCCCTAACTGTGGATACTATCCTAGTGTAAAATTCTCCCTCCTGAGTGTGGAAAAACACAGACACCATCTCTTCTTCAGACGTGGGAGGTTGTACCTTGGCAGCTTCTTTTCTTCAACGGAAGGTATAGTCTCAGAAACACTCATCATTCTCCTTCTTGATCCAGTCTATTGAGTAGCGGTTAGGGACTATTTCAATGTTAAACGTGAAACTATCAAGGAAACCTTTAGGCAATGCCCTCTAACTAGTCTATCTTTTCAGTTCTTGAGACGTGATCCAATATAAGGCTTCGTAGCTTAAGCTCCGGATGAACAGGCGCATCAATAATGCCTTATTTTTTATACCCCCACTATTTTATCATAATACCTTCTCAGATAGGCCATTGGATTTACAGTACAATTGAATCTTTCAAATTTAGGGACCTTGTATCCTTCTGGTAGATCTACTCTAGGGTGAACACATAGATCATCGTAACCTAGGCCATCATTGTCCCTTATCCTATGAGATTCCTTAATCCACATAATCTCTTAATTTAGAGCTAATAACTTCATTTCATGCTTGGTCCTCCACTCTTTCTCCTTCTCCTCGTAATGGTCTATCTCGGGATTAGCAAGGGAATTGTAGATGTCAGGAGATATGATGACATGAGGAGGATTTGGAAGGGTAGGTCGATTTTTAGGATTAAAGAAAGTTGGTTAGTAGGTGGGGAGGATGTTCTAGAAATCAGAAAAGTTATGGTATTTGAGAGTAGATTGGTGGGATTGGACAAGGATTTTACAAATTCAAAAATGAATTTTGTGGATTCAGAGATAGATTTTATGGATTTGGTAGGTTTGGTGATGGATTTTGCTGATTTGGGAGCGAATTTTGTGGATTTGGGAGCGGGTTTTGTGGGTTTGAAAGTGGGTTATGGGGATTTGGGAATAAATTTTGTGGATTTGGAGATGGATTTTGTAGGGTTAGGGATAGATTTTGTGGATAGTAAGCTTCTGGTTTATTTTCTCTATTGATATTTTGGACTAGTTGAGGAGCAGAGACAAATGATATGTTATTTTGATGATCCCCAAGAATAGACATACTAAGGGGAGGGATCTGGAGTGGAGTCCCGTGTTTTCCTAGAGCGAGAGTATTGCCAGTGATGGCCAGGTTAGCCAAATCTCAAGTATGATTTATCTCCTCCTGAAGCATTTCAAATTTTCTCACGAGTTCAGCAATCATCTCGCTTTGTTCTACTATTACATTGTCCCTAATGGTCAATGCATTTTTTTCACTCCCAGTCATGTTTGAATGATGATTAGGGGATGAGATCTTATGCGCTTTTGATCGGGTGAAGTAAGGACGTTCTGCCATCTTATTTCAACAGGAGTATATTTCTATTGTCTGTAAAGTAAAATAACTCAAAGACAGATGTGTTAGTTTCCATATGTGACAAGTAATGCAAGATAATTGACTAGAAATAACCACGTAGAGTTGTTTGTGTCATAGCCAAATTGATCCACATTAGCATAGAGGATAAACTTGCCTTTGATTCAAACAAACATACATAAACAAATAAAGCAGTTATATCACATAAAATCATTATAATAACGTGTATCCTAACTAGGGTTACCCTTTTGAGCCAAGGGTTTAAGCCTGACGAACTTTGAAGAAAATATATGCCTTTTTAAAGCCAGTCCATTATCCCACCCAAAACCTTCATAGGTATACATAAATGGCATAAATGCCTACAAAAGTTGCACAAACGGGATACAACCTTAAGAGAAAAGGAAATAACTTTAGAAAAAGATTGATGTCTCACGCGGGGGATAGAAAATACTAATTCCTGAATGTTTTTTCTATCAGCCTTCACCCTCTTAGATTTGTCCACTTCTTGTTATTGGCGACATCTATTGATGACCAGCGATTTCCGTATAACCATGCTCTAGATGCAACCGTCCAAATCAATCAATTTGTTGCTTGGCTTGCTTCAATTCCTTCCTCAATTAGTGTACGATTGAGGCATCCTTACACAAAAGTAAGTAAAGAAAGCTTTCTCCCAATCTCCAAAAGGATAATGGATTGGATTAAACAAACATATATTTCTTCAACACATAAATATGATTAGTCCGTAATTGACTCGGGGTCAAAAGATGGAGGGTAAGTTTTCTAATAGGCCCAACACCCCCCTTGGGTATTGAATCGTCCTAGGCTTATGCCTAAAATATAGTTTTAGTTTCACTCTATCCTAGGTGTCTAGAATGGGTTTGAACCAGGTTCCCAAGTGGACGACTTGGGTTTGAAAAAATGAACAGCCATCAGAAGACTCACGTGCTAATAAACCGTCGTATTTTCAACACATTATTTGGAGTTGAACAATAGGGGACAGGACATCCACGAAAGCCCAAAACAATTTAATCAATGTAGGATAATGCAATGATATGCAATAATTAAATACCGTAAAATCAAAACATATAAAAATATAAACAGTTAATCAAAAGACGAAATCAAACATTTGGTTAGAACTATTTAAAAATTCCCAACAGAATCGCCATTTCTGTTTTGGAAAAATTTTGACTTTTAAGACTCGCCATTTAATTTTGAAAAGGAATCAAGAAACATTTATAAAATACTTTAAATGATCCAAAATAGAAAAATCGTTTAAATTTAAATATTCTGAGTAAGCGGTTCCTATTAACGTTTTAGGAACGTTTAAGGCACCTAAAATGTCCGTTAACTTGCTGTTATCCAGACTGTTTGAAAACATCTTTTGACTAACTTCAAAAAAGATTGATTTGTTGAAAAGTGATCGATTTTTTTATAGAAAAGACTTGTGTAAAATAGATTTAGACGACTTAGTAGGGATTTTAACTAAGTTTAAACTAACTAATAAACAAATAAACACATAAAAGGGGAAAGGGAGGAGGAAGTAAAAGACTTAGGCCATTGGGCCCAAATCAATGAAACCTGTCCTAATCTAATTGGGTTTTCGACCCATTTTTTCACCTGTCCTAATCTATACTCCCGAACCTTTTTGGCTCGAAATCTACGTAACCTATATTAAGTTTACAACTTTGGCTTCGAGGCACAAATGAATGAATAAATAAATAAATAAAAGACTATAATAAATATATAAATAAATAAATAAATAAAAAGAGACTTTCTAGTCTCTTTTCCACTTCAAAGACGGGACTTTAACCCATTCTTCTTCTTTCGACTCTTTATATCCATGCGCTATGTAATCGGTTTTGGATTCTCTTTCGGGCTTGACTCGAGAAAGTGGGCCAAGTCTGCCCATTATGAAATGCAAGGAGAAAAAATCCATTTGGACTCCAAGGTGGGTTCATGCAAAGAAAAAGAAGAAGGAATTAATATATGTTTGAAAGAATTCTAATTCACTTAATATGTATAGACATATGAATCATGAAACCACCTAAATACATGAATTCTAGGATTATAATATTACACCGCTTACGGTTTCATAGTTGATGATTATGTCAACCATAACACTCAACAAATGAACTCACACTCTAGAAACTCAAATTACCCGCACCTGAATATTTGCTCGGGTCATTTATAAATAGACAAGTAGAAAACACATAGTATCCAAACTATTGTACCATAATTTGGATGAACAATAAGAAAATACTAAACAACACTTATGATTTATAGAGACTAATTTACTATGCCCAAACATGTATATTCTCGCTTGATAGATACTTACAGTCATCCAATAAATAAACTATGAAAATACTCAATGCTTTATCCTTAGCAATGTGAAGCATACAACATATCAATGCCTTAGTTGTTATTTATGAGAATCTGAACTAGAACTCTCCAATATGCAAAAATCCCAACTATGATAGATTAAGGCATACATAGTGAGTAATAAAACTTAAGATTCTAGTCACATGGGCTTTGAAAATGTATAATATATAAAAGAAAAAAATGATTACAATGGGCATGGCAGAAAAAACAAGCAAATCATGACATTTAATGATATTCAAACAAACAACCTTCAATGTTCAGGTATAGAACATGTTAGTGTATAATTCTATTAATTGGGATGATGCAATTAAATGGAGTAAAATTCATACACCACAAAGGAGAAAATATTGGAATCTATAGACGATGCTAGTTCATGACTAGGAAAGTATGAAGAAGTGCCAATAACTGAAGCATCTTTCTCAATCAGAATAAAGTAAGACAACCGAATCAAAGAAAGAAAAGAAGGTCATACTTAGATAGAGAAACAATCAATTTTCTCCCATTACTAAATCAAACGTGAAGTCGTAAATTTTCTATGAACCCAACGATACCAAAATATTTGATATATTCATGTTACTAGAGATGAAAGAAAACAGTTTGCAAGCTGTCTCAAGAGCTTCATGCCTAAACATAATCACACGACCTATCTAAAAGATTGAATGAAACACAGAAAGGGAGCAAAACTTATGTAGAAACACAAGTTCCATCCGGCAGTAGATATTCAAGAAAATAAACAATTGTTATGGTCCATTCCCGTAATGAAAATGAAATCAGACTATTTTCTCTTAATGGACATACATCAGATGCACAATTATTGTATTCATCTCCCCTAATCCAACCACATACTAAAAACATGCTCAAAAGACAAAAAAGAGATAAAAATCCAACTCCACACAAGAAAAGACATAGTAAAATCTAAAGGGGAAGTGGCGGAGCACTATTATCAGCCTCATCCTCTTTCTGACAAACTCAAAACGTGTTTTAATAATTAAAATGGTCGTCGAGGAATCATGGGATTTTCTAAATTTTATTTAACGTATCCTCGTTATTTTTTATCATTGGAGAAGCCAAAGAACTCAAGAGGAAATCATACCAATGACGTTACTTGCTCAACAACCTCAAGCTAATGACGACAAAAAAGACAATGTCAAATATTAACAATGACCAAAACATTGTCAGCTCGAAACTATTAATCAAACTCAAAGCATGAAACTTTACTACGAAACCAGCTATAACGAGACATCATTAGCCCAAAACTACTAAACAAAATCAGAAAATTTTATTATGAAACTAGCTTTACCAAGTCATCATTAGCCCGAAACTACTAAACAAATTCAATGCATGAAACTTTATTATGAAACTAGTTATAATAAGACATCGTTAGCCCAAAACTACTAAACAAATTCAAGGCATGAAACTTTATTATGAAACTAGCTATAATGGGATATCATTAGCCCGAACCTATTAAACAAAACCAAACCATGAAACTTTTACCATTAAATTAGGTATAACAAGATACCACCAGCCCAATACTATCTGACAGAGTCAAAACATGAAACTTTAGCTACTAAATAAGCTATAAAGAGATAACATCATCCCAAAACTATCCGACAGAATTAAATCATGAAAATTTAGCTACGAAATCAGTTATAACGAAATACCATCAGCCCGAAACTATCCAACAGAATCAAATCATGAAACTTTAGCTACGAAATCAGCTATAACGAAATACCATCATCCCAAAATTAACAAACATAAAATTAGCTATACAAATCTTAAGCAGTACACAAAAACGAGAGTATTAGATCAAAAATCAATCAACAATATTTTTCACTAAAACAACAACTGTTAACACCCAATTCTGTACCACTTTTCTTTCAAGTCATCTCTTTGCACTTCTAAATAATTTTGATAGATAAAAAAATATATGAATGATATTCCTATAATTAGGAGTTTATGAAAGTCCTGCAACAATTTGTTTTTTTAAAATTAAGAATCATTGACCACATTATTATTGTTATTATTATTATTATTATTATTATTTATCATAATAATTTAGCTATATTGTGAATTATCATCACATTCCTTATAAACTTTCGCGTAAAGCATTATATATTTTTATTAATCGAATGAAGTATTTTTGTGGTTTCATAATTTATAAATACTATCGTCAAATTTTGAATTTATCATGCAACTTCATTTAAACACTTAAAATATCGAATAATTTTTTCTCTTATACTATTATTTATTCGGATATAAAAAATGTTATTTGTAGAATCCCAAAGGATGTGAGAAAGAAAAACATTTAAATCAGCCCATTCTTCTGACTATTTTTACAATCTTAGCCCAAATTAAGGCCTGATCCATTAAAGCCCATGGTTTCTCTTCCCTTTTCCACCTCATTGCCACATGGATTCCACATTTACACCAATAAGGTGCCAAACGGGCATAACACACGCCAAACATACACTTGCTGCACTCTTCGTAAACCCTTGCGCATGCCTAGCACCCCCTGCCACGTGCCTTTTTCCTATTGGCTAGTCAAACTTAATTAATTCTCAATTATAGCAAACTACCTATTTTTTCCTCCATTTTTACATACAAAATATGCAAATTACCCTCAAATCTCTAAATCAAACTTAGATGTACTCTTCTTTTCTCAAAAGCATTGTTGTACTCTTCCCCTATTTTTGGAGAAGATTTCACGTTTCTTTCACCATGGCAGACTCTCCCTTGCCAATTTCATGCAAAACTTGGAAATCTCATGCACAACTTCATCTCTTTTTTCTTATTTTAGGCTTCAAAAACATTGATATCCAAGATCACAATCGAATCTCCCCATTTTGGAGAAACCACTGAACCAAATAATGTAAATCCTTAACACTTCTAGGCAAGCTTTGACTCAATAAAATTTTCAAAAGTTAATTTCTCGCCCAAGAGAACCTAGTTTTCCTCTATATAAAACTTGCATTTAGAGTTCATAAAGGAGGGATTTTTTTGGGCTGCCCCAACACATATGACTGGTGTAGCTTTTACTCTTTCTTTCTCGCTAAAAAATATACTGGTTCGAGTTGTTTTTTTTTCTTAGGGGCGAGCGAATTTTCTTTCTGTTGGTGATTTGTTTGGTCTCGAAAGGTTTCTTTTTAGCCACCTCTTTAGTTGGAAACTTCTTTAATCCGCTGTTTGGGTTGTTCCTAGAGTAGAGAATAGATCCGAGACCTACACCTTATGTTCACTGCCCCGTGAACGGTACATACAATATCCTTTGTCCTTTGTTTTGATTTTTCTTATGATAAAATGATGTGTGTATTGTTAAAAAGAACTTATGTACTGCGAGATTCTGTTTAGCTACAGCAATATCATGTCAAAGTTAGTTTGGTTATCCAAAGTAAAACTATGTTTAAATGTTTCTGATGCTTAGTTTGGACCCTACAAAATTACGTTATTTCATTGTTTTGCTTTTAGAATTAGATAATAGTTGCATTGAATCAGTGTTTCTTTTTATGTTATTAGCTTGTTTGTTGTCTTTAAAGGTGAAATTTGACACAGATTAGCACTTTTTTTAAAAGATAATTTGGTCAAGGAAGATATTTACTTTTCCTAAAAAATGCAATCTTTCTCTAACAAAACTTAAAACATGATTTACACCCCTGTAGCCTTAATCCATATTCCATATGCACACATATCTTTTGAAGTCCTTGTACGTATGTATTTTATTTCCTAGTGTATTCTTTATATTATATTCTTAAGAATATCAATCCCCCCTTTTTTTGAAAAGAGATGTTTACTTAGCTTAATTCAATATTAAATATTAGGCAAACTTTTATTTATTATCTAATGGAATGGACCTTTTTTTTACTTCTTTATTTTTGTACTTTATGTGCACATACAAATAAGATCTGTTTGCCGAAACATTTTTGTGCATGACATACATATTGTCCCTCTAAAAAGGGCATAAGCTACATTTCTTTCTCCATGCTTTTGATTCGTGAGTTTTTTTTAAATTTCAACTTGAAGTATTTGGAGATTAGTTGTGCATAAAATGCATGTAGTTTTGTGATTTAGCTATTCTATTTAAAGTTTAGTTTGAAATTCATATGTCCTAGATTTTGAACATTATATTTTTCATGCGAGTTTATTTGAATTTATTTAAGCTGGATCATCGTACTAATTTTTATCTCCTTTTTATTTTTGCATGAACACTCCGGATCAAAATGAAGTCTTAACTAAAGACTCTCGCTAAGAGAATCTAAAAAAATGAGACTCGATGTTATCTCTTATCCGGTCAAAAAGTCATATTTCATACTCCTAAATCAAACTTGTTAGCAGTCTAGTGCATCTTCCCTATCTGCGAGTTTTATTTCCTTATATACGCTTGCTATTGTCTTTCACTCACATATTTTTGCATATTATTGTTATTTGGAATTCATTTTTCTTTGCTTGAATTTGAATTGGTAAAGGTATTTCAAATACATTTAGCAAATTTAGCTTGTTCCTCCCCCCGTTTTTTTTTACGTATTAAAATTAGCATAATCGCTAGGCTTCGGTGTGCAATTCATATTTATTGAGATTAAATATTGATAGGCAAAAATATATCTTAGAGTTTAATGGCCTAGTTATTAGAGGGTTTGTTTTCCTTTAGATTCAAGTTAGTCTTACTAATTAGTAATATGGGATTGATAAAGTATAATTTTTGCGGTAGGTAAATTTATCGTCGCTAGACACGAAGACCGGCTTTGATAATCTTAGATTTGGTAAATCAACTTTTCATCAAGTTCAAATATAAGATGGAAACTTTGCCAAACCAACTTTCCAAGGCCTTTTTTTTTAATTTCAAATGACAAGAAAAAAATATTATATTTATTTATTTAGTTGTATCGTGATAAATAG
Source organism: Capsicum annuum (assembly GCF_002878395.1). NCBI lineage: Eukaryota > Viridiplantae > Streptophyta > Magnoliopsida > Solanales > Solanaceae > Capsicum > Capsicum annuum. Next base: position 199,770,793 of record NC_061117.1, on the reverse strand, counting down.
CAAATTATCAAATTATTGTAGATTTAAACTGCAATTTTTTTTATAGCTATCCATTTAGGGTAGGAAATTTACTTATTTTATAAAATTTGAAAATAATAAGCAAACGAGTCGTTTCTTAGAACTAAAAATGTGGTGTTCTTAATATTATTAACCGATTATTATAAATGGAAAGTTTTTGTAAAGAATTGATTTTAAATAACCTTCGTTGCGACAAAAATAAGGTTGCATCATTTTCAAAAGGTCTTATAAAAGATTATTTTCAGTAATATTTGAAAAGTAGATTTATAACGAGGTTATCTAAAATTTTCTAATATTTCTTATAAATAATTAGCATATTTATCTTACAAAAGACGAATATTTCTTAATGCCTGGTGTGTGATCAGATACTAACACATTTGAGGCTATTAACTGGGAATAATTGCTAAGTCTTAAGCAATTTTTGTCATTTTTTTTATTGTTTTCTCTTTTTTATTGCAAGAAAAGTCAAGATGAAATAAAACAAACAACAACTAAGACAAAATAGTTGAATTTTGAGTAAAATAAGAAGGTAAATGTAGTTGATGACTTGTCTGGTAAGTCATCAACTCCCTGATAAGTTATCAGACTCATCGTCAGCCTTAGACAGAGAATGAGATTCAGCTAGAATTCATGACGACATCTATTATAGGCCATCAGAAGTGTGGTCAGTTGTCAGGCTCGTCGTTAGGCTTAGACAAAGAATGAACTTCAGCTAAAATTCATGACGACATCAGTGTTAGGCCGTTAGAAGTATGATAAGCCGCCAGGCTTGTCTATAGGCTTAGTTAGGGAATGGGATTTGAAGTGAAGAATCAACGACAATTTTAATAAGTCGTCACATGTCTGATAAGCCATCACTTCTCATCGTCAACCTAAGGTAGAGATTGTTAAAAGTGAAGAGGAGCTGATGACATTTCTGATAAGCCGTCAGACTCCTGATAAGCCGTCACACACGTCGTCGCCTGTCCGAGAAAATATGTGATCTATGATTTTGTTTCCATAATTAGACTGAAGTATTTAAAGCATATGTTAGGGTTTTCTAATAAAAGTAGAGGGGCGGACTTATTGGAGAGGATTTTTACTTTTCTTTTTGGCTCTCTTAACTTAGAATTCAATTTTTTCAACTCTTTGATTTGGTTGTGGGAATTTTCTCTTGAACTTAGAAGAGAATCAACTTCAGACTTTATCTTTTGTACGTTTAATTACTTTGAATGATTATTACAATTGTTGCTATCTCTTTCTTTCTCATGTGAAACTAAAACCCACAAATAGGATGGTGGGATCTATGATTATTCCCCCATGCGTTTAATAGTTGGTTAGGGTTTGAGTGATTGATAGAACATCTTGATAATTCCTTTGTTATGATTTTTATTTATTGGTTGAAAACAATAAATCCCACCTTATGTTGATTTGCTCAAACTGAGAAATAAACTAAAGGTAATGAATTATCAACAAGGATTTGGGAAGGTTAAGCTCCTATCTAATGATTAATGTTGTAACAAGATTGATCAACTTGAGATAAAATCAGTGTGAATAGAATGATCTCCTAAGTTCGAGAGAATTAGGGAGTTCAACATTTAGGTAAGTTGAGAAACACTTAGATGGACTGTCCAAATTGATAATTTGGTGTTTCGCACAAGTCATGAGAACCCAATACCACTGTTATTGTTCATTGGGGATTAATAATCATAGTGATCACAACCCTAGTTTCTCTCTATCATTGATTTGAAACACTGAAATTTTAGCTTGGAGTTTCTAAAGAGAACGGAAGTGTTGATAACTTTTGTTCAATCATTACAAACCCCCATTTTACCCTTTTTTGTATCGTTTGTTTGAATTTAACTTATATATTTAGTCTCAAATTAGTTTAATCTCCACTCACATTATTCCCTGTGGATTCGA
>NC_061117.1:199753650-199765873 GCF_002878395.1 Capsicum annuum | reverse complement strand
TTTAAAAATGATGCAACCTTATTTTTGTCGCAAGGAAGGTTATTTAAAATCAATTCTTCACAAAAACTTCCCATTAATAAAAAAGGGTTAATCATATTAAGAACACCACATTTTTAGTTCTAAGAAACAACTCGTTTGATTATTATTTCCAAATTTTATATTATAAGTTAATTTTCTTCCCTAAATGAAAAGCTATAAAAAAAAAATAGCAGTTTAAATCTGCAATAATTTGAGAATTTGCTATTTATCATGATACAGCTAAATAAATAAATAAAATATTTTTTCTTGTCATTTGAAATTCAAAAAAAAAGTCCTTGCGAAGTTCGTTTGGCAAAGTTTTCATCTTATATTTGAACTTGATGAAAGGTTGATTTACCAAATCTAAGATTATTAAAGCCGGTCTTCGAGTCTAGCGATGATAAATTTGCCTACCGCAAAAATTATACTTTATCAATTTCATATTACTAATTAGTAAGACTAACTTGAATCTAAAGGAAAACAAACTCTCTAATAACTAGGCCATTAAACCCTAGGGTATATTTTTGCCTATCAAGTTTTAATCTCAAACAATATGAATTATACACCCAAGTCTAGTGATTATGCTAATTTTAATATCTTACAAAAAAGCGGAGAGAGGAACAAGCTAATTTTGCTAAATGTATTTGAAAGACCTTTACCAATTCAAGTTCAAGCAAACAAAACACAAATTCCAAACAACAATAATATACAAAAATATGTGAGTGAAAGACAATAGCAAGAGTATATAAGAAAATAAAACTCGGAGATAGGGAAGATGCACTAGACTGCTAACAAGTTTGATTTAGGAGTATGAAATGTGACTTCTTGACCGGATGATGGATAACATCGAGTCTGATTTTCTAGATTCTCTTAGCGAGAGTCTTAAATTAAGACTCTATTTTTCTCTGGAGTGTTCATGCAAAAATAAAAAGGAGATGAAAATTAGTACGATGATCCAGCTTAAATAAATCCAAATAAAGTTGCACGACAATTGTAATGTTCAAAAGCTAGGACATACGAATTTCAAACTAGATAACTTTAAATAGAATAGATAAATCACAACACCACATGCCTTTTATGCACAAATAATCTCCAAATACATCAATTTGAAATTTAAAACAAACCCAGAATCAAAAGCATGGAGAAAGAAATGTAGCTTATGCCCTTTTTAGAGGGACAATATGTATGTCATGCATAAAAATGTTCCTACAAATATATCGTATTTGTATGTGCATGTAAAGTACAAAAATAAAGAAGTAAAAAGAAGGTCCATTCCATTAGAGAATAAACAAAAGTCTACCTAATATTTAATATTGAACTAAGCTAAGCAAACATCTCTTTTCAAAAAAGTGGGGATTGATATTCTTAAGAATATTATATAAAGAATACCCTGGAAATAAAATACATACGTGCAAGGACTTCAAAAGATATGACAAAGACTTCAAAAAATATGTGTGCATATGGAATACGAATTAAGGCTACAGGGGTGTAAATTATGTTTTAAGTTTTGTTAGAGAAAGATTGCATTTTTTAGAAAAAGTAAACATCTTCCTTGACCAAATTATCTTAAACAGAGAAGTTCATAATCTGTGTCAAATTTCACCCTTAAAGACAACAAACAAGCTAATAACATAAAAAGAAACTGATTCAATGCAACTATTATCTAATTCTAAAAGCAAAATAGTGAAATAACATGATTTTGCAGGGTCTAAACTAAGTGGCAGAAGCATTTAAACATAGTTTTACTATAGATAACCAAACTAACTTTGACATGATTTTTCTATAGCTAAATAGAATCTCGCAGTACACGAGTTCTTTTTAAAAATACACACATCACTTTATCACAAAAAAGCAAAACAAAGGACAAAGGATATAGTATGTACCATTTGCGGGGCAGTGAACGTGAGACCCAGGTCTCGGATCTATTCTCTACTCTCGGAACAACTCGAATAGTGGATTAAAGAAGTTTCCAAGTAAAGAGGTGGGTAAAAAGAAAACTTTCTAAACCCAATAGATGACCAACAAAAAAAATATCCGTTTGTCCCCAAGAAAAAAAAACAACACAAACCAGTATATTTTTTAGCGAGAAAGAGAGAGTAAAAGCTCCACCAGTCGTATGTGTTGTGGTTGCCTAGAAAAAAGCCCTCCCCCATGAATTACAAATGCTATTTTTATATAGTGAAAAACTAGGGTTCTGTTGGGCTGGAAATTAAATTTTAAAAATTTTATTGAGTCAAAGCTTGCCTAGAAGTGTTAAGGCTTCACACTATTTGGTTCAGTGGTTTCTCCAAAATGGGGAGATTCGACTGTGATCTTGGATATCAATATTTCTGAAGCCTAAAATAATAAAAAGGCGATAAGGATGTGCATGAGATGTCCAAGATTTGCATGAAATTGTCAAGGGAGAGTCTGCCATGGTGAAAGAAATGTGAAATCTTCTCCAAAAATGGGGGAAGAGTACAATGGCGCTTTTGAGAAAAGATGAGTACATCCAAGTTTGATTTAGAGGTTGGAGGGTAATTTGGGTCTTTTGGATATAAAAATTGAGGACAAAATAGGTAGTTTACTATAATTGAGAATTAATTGAGTTTGACTAGCCAATAGGGAAAAAACACGTGGCAGGGGGTGCTAGGCGTGTGCAAGGGTGTGGGAAGAGTGCAACAAGCGTGTGTTTGGCATGTGTTATGCCTGTTTAGAGCCTTATTGGTGCAAACGTGGCATCCACGTGGTAATGAGGTGGAATAGGGAAGAGAAACGATGGGCTTTAATGGATCATGCTTAATTTGGGCTAAGATTGTAAAAATCTTCAGAAGAATGGGCTGATTTAAATGTTTTTCTTTCTCACATCCTTTGGATTTTTATAAATTACATTTTTAATATCCGAATAAATAATAGTATAGGAAAAAAATTATTCGATATTATAAGTGTTTAAATGAAGTTGCACGATAAATTCAGAATTGGACGATAGTATTTATAAATTATAAAACCATAAAAATACTTCATTCGATTAATAAAAATATATAATGTTTTACGCGAAAGTTTATAAGGAATGCGATGATAAAAATTGTAATGATAATTAATAATAATAATAATAATAATAGTAATAATTATGATGTTGATAATAATAACAATAATGTGGTCGATGATTCTTAATTTTAAAAATAGAAATTGTTGTAGGACTTTCATAAACTCCTAAATATAGGAATATCATACATATATATTTTTAGCTATCAAAATTATTTAGAAGCGCACAGAGATGACTTGAAAGAAAAGTTGGATAAAATTGGGTGTCAACAGCAACCTATGGTCTTTAAGACCTCTAACAACAGACAACCCAGCAAGCAATATTGCTAAAAAATAAAATTACAACTAGAGAGATTGAGATGAAGTAGAGATACCCAAAAACTAAATGGGACGGAGCATTACCTATTTCAGAGAAGCAAAATGGAACCTCGAGCAAACGTCGGACTCGCAACCACCGGAAAAACGTCTTTGCCATCATCTCACAGCTCTAATTTAAATGACAATCTTTCAAAAAAAGAAATCCTATTAAAAGAGATTTCCACCACCCTTAGTTTTTTGCCGAACCAAAAAAAAAATCTCCCCTTAACTCGTAGAACCCACCCTTTTATAGAGAAGGTTGGGGTCCCTTTTAGGGATTCAAACCGCATCCAAAAAAAATTGAAAAAAAGGGAAAAATTTGTGGATTTCTTGGGGGGGGGGGGTGTTTAAAAACCAGCTGAAGATGAGGTTCCCCCTTAAAATTTTTCCCAGTTTTAGGTTTCTCTCCAACCAATTTGGCCTAGCACAACCAGTAGGAGTAAGAGTATGAAATTTCCTCGTGAACTAATCAAAAATTGCCAAAAATGTACGAATCTGTATCGATTATTCCGAGATTTGCAGAATTTGGACGTTGGATAGGACACCTAATCTATCTTTTAGAAGATTCGAGGTTGGTGATGTGTTGGTTTGGGTTGGAGGAGGATCTGGTCGGGTCGACGTTTTTGAAGATGGGTCGGGTTCGGTTTTGGGCATGGTGCGTTTCGATTAGGTTTTAATTGGATTTATTTGATAACCCCAATTAAATTTATTTGGGGTTAAAATAACCCCATTAGATTTAATTGGGTTACAATAACCCTAATTAAATTAGAAAATTTATAGTCTTCGGAATTATTTAGAAAAAATGATCTCGATTAGACTAAAGGTTATATATAAAAGAGAATTTCAATTATGATCTAGCCTATTCTATTTAAATTTTGACCAAATCAAAAGTTAATAGGTCAATTGTATTGCAATTGTGATCAATTTAGTTTCAATTATGATCAAATTTAATAGATAGGTTAAATTGAATTGAAATTCGATACGAATTAATACTTTATTTACTCCTGAGCTTCTTGATTTAATAAAATCAAATGCATATTTATCCAAATAAATTATTTTGATAATAAATTATATTAAAATCAAGATTTTAATCATTATATTTATTTTTAAAATAATCCTTAATTAAAATTCAATATTCCATAGAATAAATTTTTAAGTTATTAAATTATATAATCTCGTATAAATGAACACGGTAATATATAATCGCTACTTAAAATGACAAAATTATGTACAAAAATATTTTGAAACTTTTTTATTCGGATGGAATAAATATTTTGATTTTATCAAAAACTGAAGAAACTCAGGATCAAATTTAGTCGTGGAGGGCAAAAATAGGTGTCAACACTTAGCATAAAACTTGCATTCTGTGTAGTCATTAGAGTACTAGTTTGAATGTCTTACTTGTTGTAGAAGTGTGGAGTCTTATTTTATTTGGTTGCTTATAGTATAGAGTTGTTTGAGTTCGAACAATGCTTTAAGTGTCGGGTGATTACATTAGGTGGATTTATGCACTGAAGCCTTGTTATCTAGCCTTAATTAGCCTTGTTTTGAGGATTTCCCTAGTGCTTATTGAGTTGTTAATGATATAAATGAGCATCTAAGTGTTAATTTATGTATTTTTAATATTTAAGGTGAGTTCATAGTGAGTTTGGAGTCAAAATACTTAGTTGAGAATGAAAGGACAAAACTAGTACTTTTAAGCTTGAGCTATGTTCATTACTAGTTCATCGTCTTCAATTGTTTGTTGTTTTGGGATCTAATATATGGTGTTTGATGTTGTAGGAAGCTAGGTTATTTGATAAGGATGATATATTAAGATGATCTGAACTGGGGCCTAGTTGTGTCGGGTGCCTCAAGTCAAACTAGGATCGGAGACCACCCCTAATACCCAACCATAACCTCCCTACAACCTGTATCGGATGAATTCCGAACATATGACAACATAGAATAATAAATAATCTAAGACAATAATCAAATCCATAACCATAACCAACCAACAATACAATCAAATATCCTACCAGCGTCAGCCCAATACTAATGCCAAGGCTGACACCAATACCGACACCGCCTATGACTATAGTAGTTACACAAAGCCTCTAACCAAAAACAAAGATCATCTGGTAGGGACATGCCCCCGATCATATCTAAAAACAAAGTCCAAGAAATAAACAAAAGTATAAAAGATATCTATATCATGAAATGGAGTCTTCTGGAGTATCAAAGCTCACTACTTCAGTCTGACACAAATGTTGTTTCCGAATCCAATCACTGAGTAGGAGGAGTAGGACGGCTAGTTCCTGCATCACATGGGAATACAACTCCCAGGGACGGGTTAGCGGGTTAACACTAGCATGCACTCAGGATAAGGATAAAATAATACCATCATTCAAAATCAAAGTAAATTACCATATACAATTGCATACATATATACATATATATCGTGCAGGGAAAGGGAACCGAGTTTAGCATGCAGTTAAAACTTTAACCTGGGTTGTGTAGCTTAACCTTCCTAAAACGACCCGCAGGCTATATGGGTCCAGTGTTACCCCCTGAACAGGCCCTAGTGCATATAGCCGCACGGACCGGAGATATCATAGGGGCCAGAGATTCCCGTGTACCCTTCGTCCTCTATGATAAATATATACAAATATAAACTTAAGGGATTCTCGTGTACCCCAGAAGTATATGGTCACCATGACTAAACCTCATGCCGAAAAACGTGAGTTTTTTGTGTTTATCCATTGGAATCGTACCTTCACAGTTAGCTAGCACAACCTGTCATTATTGCCAATTAAAACCATTTTTAGAACATAACCAAACTAGCAATTTCAAGAGTCAATTACCAAGGCATTATGAAGTGGTGTCGTCATACTGACTATAGCTTGCAAGCAAGGTCATTAGCCAACACATAGGGGATTCCTATGTATCCCAACTTTACCATTTAAACAAAGCCATGGAAACCAAAGCCTTCCCAATCTATTTAAAACCATTTAAACCAATTTAGGTTCCCTTACCATATTATGCAATGCAAGGTTTTCAATAATAATCGAACTATGTAACAAAACCATTCGCATAGGCATTTTAACGAACATGTTATGGGCATAGAGTTTCCAAAACCAAAACCAAGGACCAATTTACCATTCCCATGCAACCACTTGTTCAATCCAAAACCACTAGTAACCAAACCTCCCAAACACATATTTCAAAACCCAAAACTATATCACAATTATGCCATAAAAACCATTAAGTAAAACATGCTTTTAGTTTGAACTAACAATGAGAGAGTAGTAACATGCCTTAGATACTCAATAAGACAGAGATATTTACTCTTGAAAGCCCCTAATTGAATCACCTTGAGGAAACCTTATCCCTTTCTTGAACCAAAAGCTTGACAGAGGTTTCAGAGTGTTTTTGATTGAGAATAATAGGGTAAATAAAGTACCATAGTGTTTTAAGTTTTGTGGTCAAAAGAAGTTAAGATAGAAAATGTCTAGAATACCCCCAACTTAAATTGTAACAATCACCATAGGAGGGTACAATTTGGACCCCTCGCCCATACCTACATTATACGAGCGGTACCCTCTACTCGTACCTTGATCAGAATATTGGACATCCACACACTGTCCACCCTACGATTCTTCTTACCTCACTCATACCCTACCATACGACTAGTACCTTTAAGTTATATCTAAGATAGAATTAAAAGGGTTGGACACTGCACAACATACGACATAGACTTTACCACTCGTACCTCAATGTACGACTTATCACCACCAACCCGTACCCACAATAGAAACTTACCCACCATACACAAGACAACATATGATATGGGTCACCTGAACCGTACCTTCACCATACGACTAGTATGGTGAGTCGTATGATGATCAAAAGCTCAAAACTCTAAAAATTTCCAAGGACTAAAGCCCAAGGTGTTTCAATTCCCCCTACTTGTATTATTCATCCTCGAATGATGGAACAAGGCCATACAAGCATGATTTATGCCCCAACAACTCGACTCTAACCTTTTACTAAGTTAGAAAACTAAGACGCAAAAAAAGTCAATCTTTCCTTTAACAAAGTTTGAAAATAAAGACGTTATGAAGAACACATACCTTCTGCGTGAATTTTTGAAGCAGAAAACAGGAACAAATACTTAGACTTCATGTCCTCTTCATCTTCCCATATAGCCTTTTCCACCTTATCATTCCTCCATAGATCCTTAACCGAGGCCACATCCTTGGTCTGTAATCGACCAACCCAATGGTCCAAGATTTAAAATGAAACATCTTTATAAGATAAAGAATCTGAAATACCAATATCATTGATAGGAATAATTTGAGACGGATCACCCATACACTTTTTTAACATGGAGACAAGGAATACCGGGTGAATAGAGCACAAACTGCATACTCTCTTGATGGGAGACACCTTGAAGAACACCCTATCCCTAACCTCAAACTTTAACGAAATCCATATTGATCATTTTCCTACTTCCATTTAGGAAACTCAATTTCTTGATACAACCCTTCGGGTCTCATATGATTAACTTTCACTTGTTGACACATCATGCACTTGGCCACAAAGTTAGCCATATCCCTCTTCATATTGTTCCACCAATACATCTCTTTGAGATTATGATACATTTTCATCAAACCAGGATGAACAACATAGCGCGACTCATGTGCCTAGCCAAGATCCTCTCTTACAAACCATCAACGTCGGGAACACATAATATCAAAGGCTATCACCTTCTACCCACCACTATTAACCTAATACTTATTAACACCAGATCTAACACTTTTTTCTCCTTAATTTTAGCACCAAGAGACGACTGTGCCACTTTCTGAACAAACACACCACTATCCTCAAAGTCTAAAATACAAACTCCAAGGTTAGCTAAACAATGAATATCCTTCACTAACTCCCATTTCTCCTTATCTACGTAAGATAGACTCCCCATGGATAACCTGCTAAGAGCATCAACAACCACGTTAGCTTTACCTGGGTGGTAGTGAAGACTCATGTCATAATCGTTGAGAAGTTTAACCCATCTCCTTTGCCTGAGGTTAAGCTCCTTTTGAGTAAACATATACTGTCGGTTCCTATGATTAGAAAAGATATCCACATGCACACCATACAAATAGTCACGCCAGATTTTCGATGAAAACATCACAACTAACAGTTCCAAGTCATGAGTTGGATAATTCCTCTCATGCAGCTTCAATTGCCTAGAGGTATAAGTAATTACCTTACCATGCTGCATCAGAACACAACCAAGTCCCACATGGGATACATCACTGTAGACCATAAAACCGTCAGTGCCTTCAGGCAAAGTAAAAACTGGAGTCAAAGTTAGCTTATCCTTTAGCTTTTTGAAACTACTCTCACAAGCATCAAACTACAAGAACTTTACCTTCTTCTGAGTCAACTTACTCAATGGGGAAGCTATAGAAGAAAAACTCTCCACAAACCTCTTATAGTAGCCAGCTAAATCGAAGAAGCTCCGAATATTTGTTGGAGTCATGGGTCTAGGCTACTTCTTAACCACTGCAACCTTCTGTGGATCTACCATGATCCCTTCACTAGAAATGATATGACTTAAAAAGTAACAGCGTTCAACAAGAATTGACGTTTCAAAAATTTGGCATACAACTGCTACTCTTTAAGGGTCTGCAACAACACATAGAGGTGATCAACATGATCCAACTCACTCTTAGAGTACACCAAAATATCTTCTATGAATATAATGACAAACAAGTCTAAAAACTGACGAAAAGCCCTATTCATCAAATCTATAAATTCCACCACGACATTGGTCAAACCAAACGACATCACTATGAACTCAAAATGCCAATACCTACTATAAAAAGTAGTTTTAGGGATATTCACCTCCCTAAACTTTAACTAATGATACCCGGATCAAAGATTAATCTTGGAGAAAAACTTAGCACTCTGCAACTGTACGAACAAATCATCTATCCTTGAAAGGGGATACTTGTTCTTTAGGGGATACTTGTTCTTTACCATCACTTTATTCAACTACTAGTAATGAATGCACATTCGAAGGGAACGATCCTTCTTATGCATGAATAACATTGTTGCACACCACGAGGACACACTAGGACGAATATGACATGACCCAAACTAGGTCCTAGTCGTAATGGGCAATCCCAAGCCCGACCAGGATCGAGAACCACCATCATAACCCAACCTCCTAATTATACCTTTAGTCCCCGAATCTGATCACTAAGAAGGAGAATTAGAATGGTTGTTCACTGCATAGCATGGGTATACAATCGCCCAAAGATGGGTTAGCTGGTGAACACTAGCATGCACTCAGGATAGGGATAAACTAATGCCAACCAGTAAAAACCAAGTAAAACCAACCATAATGCACACAGCCATACATATATGTATATATAACCATGTCGGAAAAGGAAATCAAATTTAACATGCACTTTAAAACCATTACCTGGGATGTATAGAAATTTTCATCCTAAACCACCCACGAGCTTTATGGGTTCAGCACCCCCTGATGAAAGGGCCTCAGTGAGTGTAGCCACACGACCAGGGAAGAAAACCCTGGGAGGACTAGAACATCCCCCAATATAAAATATGACATCATGCACACGTCACCAAGACCAAATCTCATATCAGCAAATATGAGTTTTCAGTTTTAGTCCCCCCGGGACCTCCACCTTCCACGGCTTTGCTACATCTCCCCTTATTATTGCCTAATTAAAACCTTTTCCCACCAACCAAACCATTATCCATTTATTACCCTAGGCCATTTAGTGGTGGTATCGTCATACCAACCATAATTGTAAGTACTATCCATAGCCAACCTTATATAGATTTAAGGGGACTTCCAAGTGCCCTTCCATTTACCATATTAAACCACCTGGGGGCTTTCCATGGATCCCGCAAGCATAACCAATTAATACCTAGCTAATTATTCAAACCAATTCCATTAATGCATTCACTTGGGGGGATTTCCATGTATCCCACAAGGTTTTTAAAATAAACCAACCTTGACCACCACCTTTACCCTTTAAACCATTCCAAACCATTTTAGGCCATGCCAAACATTTAAAGCATTTATATCATTTAAACCATTTAAAACTATCCAAAACCATTTAGAGTTCCATTACCAAACCAAACCATACAAGAGCTCCAATAGAGGTTCAATAATAGAGTAAAAACATTCTTTGAGGCATTTTATCATACATGTTGAGGGCTTACCTTTACCAAGACGAAAACCAATGCATAAACCACCATAATTAGGGTTACTCAAGACCCATTAGTTAAACGATAACCAAGAATCAACCATATATGAAAACCAGTACAAAAAACATGTAAAAATATGATTTAAACCAATACCAAACTATATGCATCATGACCTTCAACATATATTTTGAAAACCACTATTCATGATTCATAAATCATTGTTAAAAACACAATACACACACCTTTAGTTTGCACTAACAATGAGGGAAGGAGTACATGCCTTATACATAAAGATTTATGAAAGAAAACTTGACCGTTGAGCCCTTTGAAGAACACTTGAGAAACCCTAGCCTCAAATCTTTCAAGAGTGAGTTTGAGAAAGAATTTGAAGTGTTCTAATCCTTTAACAAGTTTTATGGAAGTTCACCTAGGGTTATATAATGTGAGGACATAAGGTTTTGGAAGTATTAAATGTCTGGAGTACCCCCGACTTAAAATTAAAAACAAACCACATCCAGGGGGTATGACTCACCATACCATCCGTATATTAGGGTACGAGTGGTACCCCAACTCGTACCCAATAGCATTCCAAGACCCTACCTACTGCTTTCTATATGACTCCCACCCTCGTTACTCATACGTAAGGGTACGACTCGTACACCAAATCATACCCACATCTCGTACCATGGAAAAATTCCACATGGCATTCCTTCACTCTTATCTTCCTATACGACTCATACTAAGATAAATCATATCTTAGGTAGTATCTAAGCCAACCATACTTCCTAGGGTATGATTGAACCCTCACGACAGCCGCTAACTCGTGTCCAAGGGTATGAGTGACACCTTTGAGTTGTACCGAGTCACAAAGTCCTAAAACTTAGGAAATTTTGCAAGGATCCAAGACTTGGGATGTTTCATTCTCCCCTACTAGGTACATTCTTCCTCAAATGATGGGTAAGGGTAGGATAATCATGAGAAAACACATTAACATACATCAAACTTTCCTTGAACAAAAAACAGAGGACAAGGACGCAAATTGAGATGAGAAGATCATCATATACCTCAAGCATGATTTACACCTCAATACCTTTATTCCAACCTCTATATAAGTTAGAAAACAAAGATGCAAGAGAAACCATTCCTCATCTTTAACCAAGTTAGAAAAAAAGATGTGTTTGAAGAACACACACCTCCTACATGAATTTACTGGAATGAGGAACCAACGTAGATCCTTGGACTCTATATCCACTTTCATATCCCAATTGGCTTTCTCAGATTTTTCGTTTCACCATGGAAACTTTACCAAATCCACATCTTTCCATTCACAACTGGAGAACTTACCAATCCAAAATCCTTACCTGGACCTCCTTAAGGGACAAAGGATCCAAGATACTAATACCACCCAAAGGAAACAATAAACCAAGGATCATCCACACTTTACCCTATGACAAACACATAGGATAACGGATGAATTTAACTTATGCTAGAAAGAAAGTCCAATTCAACTTAGAATTTACCGAGACACTTTACTACAAAAGTTTCAGTCTAACTATATACGGCTACTTCCATGTTCAAGCCTATCAAAAGCTTTTTT
>NC_061117.1:199736749-199753621 GCF_002878395.1 Capsicum annuum | reverse complement strand
TTTACATCTATCTCGAAACAATACTCCGCCTTCATCACTATTCTATAAGAATTCCACAAGTAAAAGACATGGAAAAACCATATCCAACCATTATAATAAAAACCCAACATATAATCAAAAACCCAACACCATACGACTACTATGTCATGAAAAAATTTATGCAACCATGCCTTACTAGTCCTCTTAAGTACCCAACACAACTATTGGTATATCTACCAATCACTACATTCAAGCCTACCTCTTAAATACCCACAGTATGATCTATCCATCAAAAGATCTAGCACCCACTATCATTACCACAAGAATTCTTCACAACCTATTCCTCCCCTAACAATTTCTCATGAAAACAACCTTACCTTATCTCCTAAGACCTTACCTCTAGTAGTCATCTGAGACTTTTCCCCACTTAGGGACTTTTACATTCACCATTACAAAACATTACTATGTTCCCCAAGCCGTTACCATCCTAGCATAAGAAGAATAATTAAGGAACCAAAGTACAAGAATTGTCCATACCACCCAAGGCAAGACAAAGACCCCCTAAAATAAGATACGACACCATAGGCACGAAGTATGTTATAACAACCACCTAGGTGATAACAAAGAATCATCTCGACCAAAATATACCACAAAAGGAGTCCTTAGAAATGGAAAGAAGCATAACCACCTAAACTATAAGTAAAAAAATGTAGAGTCAAGACTCATATCCCAAAAATAAGGTGAATGCAAAATGCAACCCTTAAGCATAAGCACTATAACAATATGAAACACTAGTAGAGTACTCTCTTAACAGAGAGAGGGGAGGATCACTAGAATATGCAACCCGTCCTTTTCTTAAAATCAACCGCTAGAGGCAATTTAAGACTAACCATTAATCTTCACCCCATTACACCTACAAGCACGATATTCTACTCTAATAGGTGTCACCAAGGATGTATACCAAGGACACTTGGTTATCCGAAACCCAAAACCTTATTCATCCCAATAATACTTAAAGCCCAATATAGACATGCAAAATCATGAGACCAAATCGACTCCAAGGTTTCAAATTAAACCAAAACCATTTGAAATCAAACCATGGCCATCATGGCCCCTTTTCAAAATCACTTGAATACAATCAAAACTAATTTATGTTATCTTAACAATTTATTTAATACAAAGATTCAAGAATATTCAAACCACATATGAAAATAACGTTCCATAACAATTTCACAACCAATCTAAAGAAATGTATTTTCCAAGTTCAAAACCAAGTAAATGGGGAATCCATAGTACCCCGACCATTCCCATGCATCCCACAATGTTCATAAACATTAACTAAGCATGAATTATATATCATAACCTTTGGAAAATCAATTAAATGAGAAGTCATTTCATAGCCCTCAATTGTGCCAAAAACCCACTTTCAAAATTATGAATTTAATAATGAATTTCATGCCAACAATAAAGTACAAGTATAGGGACAAAGATACATGCATACTTCATGATATAACTATTAAATGACTGGACACCTGATCCATATCCATTCATTCAACCTGAATTCCCAGCCAAAGTCACAACCTTTCCACTATTGTATTCCTTAAGTCATCAACGTCATCCAATATATAAATTTACCTCCACAATTCTTGCATTGCTATACTTGAGCTAACATACTCAATTGACAAAAATCAAGCATCTAGATTCAAGCCTAGGATCTACCAACCACAATGTACTACTGTAACGCCCCAAAAATGAATCCCAAGATACCACATGATGCTCTAAACTAGAAATAGTCCCGAGCTAACCCTGAAAGCCTGTTACTCATTCTGATTACTCAAATAAGGTAATATAAGAATGCGGTATAAGAAAATACTAAAATACTATCTGAACTAAACTGAGTTTATCAGTAGATAATATCTGAAAAATACTTAACTAAGAAAATCCGAAGAACCAACACTAAAAATAAAAAATGTATCTAATATTTGGACAAGCCTCTAATGATGCTACAAGAGAGTTACTAGGACAGACCCCCAGCTAACTCTAACTATTTGACATAACTCAATAAACTACTCTGGAAAGTTGGAAATTTGAATAACTGGGTCCTCAAACTATGAGGACTCACCAACTATCGGGATGTAGATAGAGATGCTCACGGTCAATCATACTGCTGGAACTGAGCACGTGAACCATCATTATGAGACAATGCAGCACATAGACATATATGTGGATCAATACTTTTGGAATGTACTAAGCATGTGGGGGTGAATGCATAAGTAGAAATATTATCTCAGTGTTATCAAAATTCATAAAATATGCATGCTAAATGTAGATGACTCACATAAGATGGAATATCTAATAACTAAAAGAAATCATAACCATGAATAGAAAACATACAGCATAAATCTAGTGAGTCATAGCATTTGGTTCTGAAAACTGCACTTTTACTCATTCTACTAGTGAAATAAGTAGCACTGAAATCAAGTCCGTTTTCATATCATTTAAGCTAAGTGTAAAGGGACTCAACTTTGTGTCTGTAAACTAAAAATGAAATCTTATAGCTAATGACTTATGCAAAACAATATCTGATTAAAATTGTAAGCCTTTACACTTAGTTTCTAAAAACTTTTCTGTTGTTCTTTTCTGTTACAATCACTCTGTTCTATAGGGAATTTTTTTAAAAACTGTTCTACAAAGTTTTGCTATTAGGGAGATTATTCTAATCAACATACACTGTGTGAGCTATCATAGTGTCCAACGTCTAGTTCCTTTATGGGAAAACCTCACGTTAGGGAGAAGTGTCATACTCTTGCCAAGGCATATAACCTAATCTAAGTGATCACAATCTGTATCTATATCCATGTACAAATGGAATATAATTTGAATTTGTACCTACGTTGGGTCGTAAATCTGGGGAAGTAGGATGTGCTAAACCCATACTTCCCACTCGGTGCTAAATACTACTCCCTTTAATCTGTATGCACATTCTGTAGGAAATCCACTTTAAAACTAGCATAAGGGTTTACAATGAAAACCAGCTATGCATCTATTTACTTTAAACTGTAATCAAAACTGTGACCATAACTGTAATCAAAATTGTAAAGTGGATTCCATATCTTAACTGAAGATCAAAAGATCAAATCTTTTCTGAAAAATCTGAATGTAAACTAATCATGGGATAAATAATGGCACCATCTTCTTGATATATCAATACTCATACTTAGGGCTTAAAACCCATGATCAAACTCATGTTAAATTATCATAAAGTCATGCTCAATAATCAAAATCTTGAAATTCTTTCTTAATTCTAGTCAAGATAGTGAAATTTAATTTTCAATGTATATAAAATCATCTCACACGCATAAACATGCAAAAGTAGTGAGGCAATTCAACATTTAACCACTTGAAATATAAACATCTTCAAATAATGATATTTGGGTATTAACCCTAAATTGTAAATCATATAAATTTATATAAATTCAACTTTGAAAACTAGTTTTTGGGCATAAGGATTAAAGAGGATCCTTGTTCATAACCCCACATACCTTGCTTGATGAATTAAATATAAAATCTTGAACCTTTGACTCTCTAATGGTATTCTTGAAGCTTCTTCTTAAAGTTCTTAAACTCAAAACTTTGGATTATAAGCTTTCTTGGAGTAGGAGTTATGGGATTGTTCTTGAATTCTTAGAGCTAGAGTTTTGTTTTTGGAAAAGAAAAAGATGAATAATGAAGCAACTATACTATTTGGGGCTAAAATTGTGTGTTTTGGATAATGAAGCAACTATACTATTTGGGGCTAAAATTGTGTGTTTTGGGCAGATTTGGGTGAAGGTAATTGACTCAAATGCCCCCATAAATTGTCATTTAACACATAAAAATTGGGAACCGACACGATCAGTGACATGTCGCGTCACTCACTGCAATGCGATTAGCGACGCATCACATCGAGGTTCTATTTTGGCCAACCAAACATGCCCCAATCCTTCTTCAAAAAATTCAAAACTCACTCCGGAGGTACTATGGACTACCCAGATCATGAAACAACTTAGAAATTGATATTCCAAGGTCAGAAAGGTTGAGATTTTAGGTCCTAAGTCTCTAATGTGTCTCTCTTGAGCTTAATTAAACAAGAAAGAATACAGGGTATTACAATATCTCCCCCTTAAAAATATTCATCATCGAATGAGAGTAGTTAAACTGATAATGCTGAAGAACTGAGACTATATACTAGCACTGAAACAAAACTGTATGACTGAATCTAAAACATAGTGACCTACTGAACCAATCTGTGAGTGCAAGAATTGACAAAAAGATAACCATATGGCTGAAACTGAAACTGGAAATATACTGAATTAAGGTCGATTGTTACCTTCGGCTGAATCTGAGTTTGTGGAGAAGAGGTAAGGGTACTTGGTTCGCATGTATGCTTCTGCTTCCCAAGTGGCATACTTAACAGACTAATTTTGCCATAGAATTTTGATCAAGGAAACTTCTTTGTTCCTTAGTCTACTGATTTAGTGATCAAGAATCTCTACTGGAAGCTCTTCGTATGAGAGGCTATTCTGAATATCCGTTCTTTCTAGGGGGACTATAATAGTTGAATCGTCCATGCACTTCTTCAATAAGGATACATGGAATATTGGGTAAACTAATGACAAGTCTACGGGTAGCTCAAGCTCATACACTACCTTCCCCACATGACTCAAAATCCTGTAGAGACCTCCATACCAGGGACTAAGCTTCTCTTTTTTGCCAAATCTCGTTACCCACTTCATGGGTGAAACCTTTAAATAAACAAGATCATCAACCTCAAACTCAAGATCTCTCCTTCTTACGTTTGCATAAGATTTTAAAGACTTTGAGCTGCTCTTAATCTCTCTCAAATCAACTAAACTTTCTCTATGGCTTCAAACATCATATTTGGCCTAATCAAAGTGGCCTCACCTACTTCGAACCAACCGATGGGTGATGTATATCTCTACCGATAAAGAGCTTTAAAGGGGGCCATCTGAATACTAGAATGGTAATAGTTATTTTAGGAAAATTCAATCAACGACAAGTGGTCATTCCAACTACCTTTGAAATCAAGAACGCATGGCCTCAACATGTCCTCTAAGGTCTAAATGGTCCTCTCTGCCTGACCATCTTCTTGCAGATGAAAAGCTAAACTAAGATGAACTTGGGTACCAAGACATGGACAATGGAACTCTGTGCAATTTGACCAACTCTCGAGTATACAACTTGCTATAATCTTCAGTTTTGTAGGATGTGTGAACTGGCAAAAAGTGATCTGATTTGGTCAATCTGTCTACTATAACCCAAATCGAATTATGTTGCCGACGCAAATGGGGTAATCCAGTCGCAAAGACTATATTTACCTCTTCCCACTTCCAAGTGGGAATACCAAACTCCTGCAATATACCACCAGGTCTTTAGTGCTCTACCTTAACCTGTTGACAAGTTCCATACTTGGCTACAAATTCAGCTATGTATTTCTTCATACCACTCCACCAGTAGACTACCCGCAAGTCAGGGTACATCTTGGTGGCTCCTGGATGATTGGAGTAATGCGCACCATGCACTTCTGCCATAATTCGCTGCCTCAAATCATCAACACATGTCACACTTAATCTACTCTGGTACCTCAACACACTATCTCCCTCTTGGGAGAAAACCTCTACCTTTTGGTCTTTAACTGACCCCTTCAGTTTGACCAAACTAGAATCCCTATCCTTCTTCTCTTTCATTTTAGAAACTATAGAAGATTCTAAACCACTCTGAACCCAAATATTTCCCTCAGCTAAGTCAACTAACCTCACACCCAATCTAGATAACCGGTGAACTTCCCGAACTAATTCTCTCTTATTATTTTCCACATGAGCAACACTGCCCATAAACAGTCTACTAAAAGGGTCTATCATAACATTGGCCTTTGTCAGATGATATAACACACTCATGTCATAATCTGTCAACAATTCTAACCAGCTTCTCTGATGAAGATTAACTCCCTTTGGTTAAACACATACTTTAAGCTTTTGTGGTCCGTAACACATCAACATACACCCCATAAAGATAGTGCCTCTATATTTTCAAAGCAAACACAACAATAGCTAATTCAAGATCATAGGTAGGGTAATTCTTTTTGTGAGGCTTAAGTTTCCTAGAGGCATAGGTTATAACCTTACCTCTCTGCATCAAAACACAACCCAGATCGATCTTGGAAGCATCACAATACATAATGAATCCATTTGTACCATCAGGTGTGCTAAAACTAGAGCTGAAGTGAGTCGAGTCATCAACTCCTGAAAACTTTTCTCGAAGGAATTTAACCATTGAAACTTAACTTTCTTCTGAGTTAGTCTAGACCTAGGGGATGTAATAAAAGAAAAAACCTCGACAAAGCATCTATATTAGCCATCTAAACCCAAAAAACTTCAAATGTTGGATGGAGAGATAGGTCTAGGCCAGTTTTTTACTGCTTATGTCTTTTTGGAGATCAACTCTAATCCCATCACTGGAAATAATATGACTGAGGAAAGCTACTGATCTTAGCCAAAATTCACATTTGCTAAATTTGGCAAACAGCTGGTGATCTCTAAGAGTTTGCAACACAATTCTAAGGTAGTCTGCATGATCATCCTCACTACGATAATAGACAAGAATATCATCGATAAAGACTATGACAAATATGTCCAAATACTATTTGAACACTCGGTTCATCAAGTCCATGAAGGTAGCTGGGGCATTTGTTAGTTCGAAGGACATGACTAGGAATTCAAAATAACCATAACGGGTTTTGAAAGCTATCTTAGGAATATCACATTCCCTTACTCTAGGCTGATGATAGCCGGATCAAAGGTCTATCTTGGAGAATTAACTTGCACCTTGGAGTTGATCGAATAATTCTTCATTCCTAGGAAAAGGATGCTTGTTTTTTATTGTAACTTTATTCAACTGACAATAGTCAATGCACATTCGCAAAGAATCATCTTTCTTTGGCACGAATAGGATGGGAGCGCCCTATGGAGATACATTGGGCCTTATGAAACCTTTATCTAAGAGGTCTTTAAGCCGCTCTTTTAACTTTTTAAGCTCAGCTGGAGCCGAACGATATGGAGGAATAGAGATGGACTGAGTATCTGGGAGAAGGTTAATTCCAAATTCTATTTCCCTATCGGGAGGTACACCTAGCAAATCTTTGGGAAAAACTTCAGGAAACTCATTGACTACACGGACTGACTGAACTATTGGAGCCTCAGAATTAGTGTCTTTGACTCAAAATAGATGATAGATTCACCCTTTTGAGATTAACTTTTTGGCTTTAAGATAGGATATAAAATAACTTTTGTGAGACACTGAATTACCTTCCCACTCAAAGACTAGCTCATCTAGAAACTGAAACTTCACTACTTGGGTTCGACAATCTATAGATACATAACAGGAATGGAGCCGATCCGTACCAAGAATAAGGTTAAATTCGACCATATCTAACTCTATTAAGTCTGCTAAAATGATATTATGAAGGACGGCGATAAGACACTTTTTATAGATCTGTTTGGCTACAACTGACTCACCTACTGGGTAGAAACCAAGAAAGGCTCAGAAAGCTTTTACAGGACCTACTTCAAAATTTACTGCAACTAATGGATTCACATAAAAGAAACTTGACCTAGGTTCTAACAACACATAAACATCAAGATGAAAGACATGAAGCATACCAGTAACAAAATCTGGTAAACTCTCCTACTCCTGATGGGACGGTAATGCATAAAATAGATTATGGCACTGACCGTCACCGGTACTGTTTGATATGCGCTGAGGAGGTACTGGGCAGCCTAGAGGAGCTGGTTCACCAGTATCCTGAGTCTGGGGCTGAGCATCCCTATTTCCTGCTTAGCATGCGGACACTCTTTGATTCCATGACCCAACTTACCATAACTATAACAACTTTTCGGTCCCAACAAGCACCCACCAAGATGATTCTTACCATACATAGCACATGATGGATAATTAGGTTTTCCACTCACACTATTTTGAGATCTGGACATAGAAGTCTTACCCCACTGCTCCTGCATAGCCCTGGGGGCGGGAGTGCTGGCTGAAGACAGTGCTGGGATAGATGAATGATTCTAAAACTGTGAATGATTTACCCCTCCAATTCATGTTTTAAATCCAATCAAAACTAATTCATGTTCTCTTAACCATTGATGTAATGCAAATATTCAAGAATATTCAAAGAATATGTAAAAATTACATTCCATAATAATTTCACAACCAATTTGAAGGCATGTATTTTCCAAGTTCAAACCCAAGTATATAGGGAATCCATAGTACCCCGAAATACTTTTACCATTACCATGCATTTCACAATGTTAATAAACATTAACAAAGCATGAATTATATATCATAACCTTTGGAAAATCAATCAAATGAGTAGTCATGTCAAAGCCTCAATTGTGCCAAAAACCCACTTTCAAAACTATGAATTTAATAATTAATTTTATGCTAACAATAAAGTACAAGTATAGGGACAAAGATACATGCATACTTTATGATCTAACCCATCGAATGACTAGATGCCCGATCTATATCCATTTATTTAACCTGAATTCCCAGCCTAAGTCACAACATTTCAATTATTGTATTCCTCGAGTCATCAACGTCATCCAACAGATAAATTTACCTCCATAATTCCCGCATTGCTATCCCCGAGATAACATACTCCCTTGACCAAAATCAAGTACCTAGATTCTAGCCTAGGATCTACCAACCATAATGTACTACTGTAATGCCCCAAAAATGAGTCCTAGGATGCCACACAGTGCTACGAACTACAAGTAGTCCCGAGTTAACCCTGAAAACCTATTACTCATTCTGATGACTCAAATAAGGTAATATAAGCATGTGGTATGAGAAAATACTGAAATACTGTCTGAACTAAACTTAGTTTATCTGCTAATAATGTCTGCAAATATTTAACTAAGAAAATCCAAAGAACTAACATTGAAAATCTGAAATGTATCTAATAGTCGAACAAGCCTCTAATGCTACTACTAGAGAATCGCTGGAACAGACCCCCAGCTGGCTCAAATTGTCTGACATAACTGAATAAACTAATCTAGAAAGCTGGAAATCTGAATAACTGAGTCCCCTAAACTATGAGGATTCACTAACTGTCGGAATATAGATAGAGATGCTCACGATCAATCACGCTGCTGGAACTGAGCACATGAACCTACATTATGAGACAATGTAGCACATAGACATATATGTTGATTAGTACTTTTGAAATGTACTTAGCATATAGGGATGAATGGATAGGTAGAAATAATATTTTAATGTTATCAAAATTCATAAAATATGCATGCTAAATGTAGATGACTCACATAAGTTGGATTATCTGAAAACGAAAAAAAATCATAACCATGAATACAAAAACATACTGCATAAATCTAGTGAGTCATAAAATTTAATTTTGAAAACTGTACTTTTACTCTCTCTGCTAGTGAAATAAGTAGGACTGAAGTCAAGTCCGTTTTCAAATCATTTATGCTATGTGTAATGGGAATCACCTTTATGTCTGTAAACTAAATCTGAAATATCATAGCTAATGGCTTAAGCAAAATAATATCTGATTAAAATCATGAGCCTTTACACTTAGTTTCTAAAAACTTTTCTATTGTTCTTTTCTATTACAATCACTTTGTTCTGTAGGGAATTCTTTTAAAACTATTTTGTAAAGCTTTGCTATTAGGAAGGTTCTTCTAGCCGACATACAATATGTGAGCTATCATAGTTACCAACGTCTAGAACCCTTATGAGAAAACCTCACGTTGGGGAGAGGTGTCATACTCTTGCCAAGGAGTATAACCTAATCTAAGTGTCACAATTTGTATCTGTATCCGTATACAGATGGAATATAATTTGAATCAGTACCTACATTGGCTCGTAGTTCTGGGGAAGTAGGATTCGCTAAACCCACACTTCCCGCTTGGTGCTAAATACTACTCCCTTTAATCTGTTTGCTCATTCTATAGGAAATCTACTTTAAAACTAGCATAAGAGTTTACAATGAAAACCAGTTATGCATCTATTTACTTTAAACTATAATCAAAACTGTGATCATAACTGTAATCAAAACTGTATAGTGTATTCCATATCTTAACTTAGGGTCAAAAGATCAAATCTTTTCTGAAAAATCTGAATGTAAACTAATCATGGGATGCAGAAAGGCATCATCTTCTTGAAATATTAATACTCATACTTAGGGCTTAAAACTCATGATCAAAGTCATATCAAATTATCATAAAGTCATCCTCAATAATCAAAATCTTGAAATTCTTGCTTAATTCTAGTCAAGATAGTGAAATTTAATAGTCAATGTATATAAAATCATCCTACACACATAAACATGCAAAAGCAGAGAGGCAATTCAACATTTAACTATTTGAAATATCAATATCTTCAAATAATGATAATTGGGTATGAAACCTAAACTGTGAATCATATAAATTCATATAAATTCAACTTTGAAAACTAGTTTCTAGGCATAAAGATGAAAGAGGATCTTTGTTCAGAACCCCACACACCTTGTTTGATGAATTGAATACAAAAGCTTGAACCTTTGACTCTCTAATAGTGTTATTGAAGCTTCTTCTTAAAGTTCTTAAACCCGGAATTTTGGATTATAAACTTTCTTGGAGTAGGAGCAGGAGCTAATTTCTCTTTAAGCTCCATTAACTCCACCAGAAACATTCTATGATGAAGAAATGGAATTTTGGACAAATGTCCGAAACAAGATCAATCCCAAACCAACCTCCACATTAGAACGATACCATAAGGGTGGTCAAGAAGACCTCAGGAAATTCATTCACCACTGAACCCAAAACAAAGAAGGACCTTCCAAGTTAGAAGCTTTAACCCAGGCCAAATGATAAAGACACCACTTTGGAGACCAATCTCCGAGTTCTAAGATGTGATATAACCTTTTCCCTTAATAGCTATGGAATGAAACCATCCTCCCTTCCCGTAACCATTCACCACGAAGCCTAACAAGTCCAACAATCTAATAGTAAGAAGTATAAGTACAACCAATCCATTCTCGAGTGGTATCAAAATCCTTCACATTCAAGTCAAATAATCCACTAAAACCTCTTTATATTACCAACAGATACCACACACACATTGACTTTTTTGACAATCACAGAGTCGCCTACCATGGTAGAAACAGAAAATAAAAGAGTCTAAAATAACCTTAGGACCATAACCAAGGTACACAACCACCAATGGGGTCATAAAAGAAAGAGGGCCTCAAACCAAATAAACCATACACACCATAAAGAAAGAGTTCTTAACATACCAATGTCGGCATCTAAAGATGCCTTGGACTTTTGAGAAAGAGTAAAGTCGTTGAGACTATCTCGACCCATGTTGGAGCTAAAAGTAGCAACTGATATCCTATTTTCCCGAGCAGCAATCCTTATGGGACACTCCTGTTCCATGTGACCCATGACCACCACTACAATAACAATTTCTCTCTTCCTCACAACAAACATGGTCCGACCAACCACAATCTCTACAAAGAGGATAGGATGATGCGAATTGGGCTCCATTAGCCTGAGATTAGACACAAGGTATTACAAGTCTTAAAACACTTGCCTCTTAATGGATTCGGGTAGAGAACAAGCCATAAAACATGAGTTAGGACTCACCCAGCTATTTCTCTTAGACCATTTACCACCATACCATTGGCCTCCCTTTTGTTCAGAGAACTGAGACCCCTTTACCTTACCTATTTTCTAACCTCACCTCACTCCTTCCCAAATCGATACCAATAGGGACGGACTAGTATGACAGAGTTTTCACTATCTACGCCAATAAATTAATAGAATAATGAAACTCAACATTAGTAACCTCTCATTGAGATAATCAACAATGAGTGCCATCTTTTGAAATAGGATTAGTGAATGCCGATGGGACTCCACAAGGAAAACCAGAAGCTGCGAACCCCTGACCAGGTCTATGCCCCATGAGTTGGACTAGATCCATCCATGTTATCCTTGAGTGACAAATAAGTTTCCATGAACTTCGTTGAGAAGACATGATTTGAAAAGTAAACCAAGGAAGATTCAGAGAAGGGTTCCATACCTTAGACTCCATAGCCCGAAAGTAGAACACCAAGAATCTGAAACATCTCTATATGCCTAGTAGCCTCCTGATTATAAGTGTGGCGCACGACACACCTATAAGAAAGAATCTACTAAACACGGCTTTCTGGAAACCCCATGACACCAAAGCCTAAAGCTCTAATACTAACTTAACAAGACCCGAATGAAGTCTTTGTCGTAATGGGCAATCCCAAGCCCAATCGGGACTAGGAACTACCCCCGCTACCTAGCCCAACCTCCTAACTATACCTTAAGTCAGCTAAATTTCAAATATATAACAAGATAGTGCATTTAACCATGTGATGACTTTGGGATAAGTTTATATCCAAGACCAGCCCACCCAAGTCCAACCACCCAATAAGCAACCAAACTAATGCGGAAACCATAAACCAAAACAAAGTATAATAATCTGATGTATGTATATATATATATATATAACATAAATAATCTATACCATACCTACGTCCACAGTTGTCCATACAAATGCTCTGGACCAACCAAAGAGTGCCTAGTTGGGACATACCCCCGACCATAGCCAATAGCAAAGTCTATGAAAGAAAAGAAATATGCAAAGTAAACCATGACATGAAATAGATACCTTCCGAACTATGAAAGCTCACCACTTTATCCCAATATTGATTGTCCCCGAATACAATCACTAAGCAAGAGAAGTAGAATGGTCGGTCCCTACATAGCATGGGTATACAGCCACCCAAAGATAGGTTAGTGGGTGAACACTAGCATTCACTCAATATAGGGATAAAATAATGCCAACCAGTGAAAACCAAGTAAAACAAACAATAATACATACAACCATACATATATGTATATATATAACCATGCCAGGAAAGAAAATCGGGTTTAGCGTGCACTTTAAAATCTTTACCTGGGCTGTGTTGCAATTGCCCTCCTAAACAACCCATGGGCTATACGGGTTCAGCTCCCCTTGCTGAAAGGTCCCCAGTGCATGTAAACACACGACCAGTGAAGAAAACCCTAGAATGACTATTACATCCCCCAGTATAAAGTGTGACATCATGCACACGATCACCAAGACCAAACCTCATATTGGAAAATATGAGTTTCCAGTTTTGGTCCCACCGAGATGTCCACCTTCCACAACTTTGCTACATTTCCTACTAATATTGCCTAATTAAAACATTTTCCAACCAACCAAACCATTATCTATTAATTAATCAAGGCCATTTAGTGGTGGTATCGTCATACCAATAATACTTTCATGTACTATCCATAGCCAACCATATATAGGTTTAAGGGGACTTCCAATTGCCCTTCCATTTACCATATTAAACCACTTGGGGGATTTCCATGTATCCCGCAATCATAAAAATTTAATCCATAGCTAATTATTCAAACCAATTCCATTAATGCATTTACTTGTGGGATTTCCATGTTTCCTGCAAGGTTTTCAAAATAGACCAACCATAACCACCAAAACCTTTACCCTTTAAACTATTCAAAACCATTTTAGACCATGCCAAACATTTAAAGCATTTATATGATTTAAACTATTTAAACCATTTAAAATCATCCAAAACCATTTAGAGTTCCATTACCAAACTAAATCATACAAGAGTTCTAATGAAAGTTCAACAATAGAGTAAAAACATTCTTTGAGGCATTTTATCAAACATGTTGAGGGCATACCTTTTCCAAGACCAAAACTAATGCATAAACCATCATAATTAGGGTTACTCAAGACCCATTAGTTAAACCATAACCAAAAACCAACCACATAGGAAAACCATTACCAAAAACATATAAAAACATGATTTAAACCAATACTAAACCATATGGATCATGACCCTCAACATATATTTCAAAAACCACCATTCATGATTAATAAATCATTGTTCAAAAGACAATACACATGTCTTTAGTTTGAAATAAAAATTAGGAAGGGAGTACATGCCTTATACATGAAGATTCACGAAAGAAATCTTGACCTTTGAGCCCTTTGAAGCACACTTGAGAAACCCTAGCCTCCAATCTTTCAAGAGTGAGTTTGAGAGAGTATTTGAAGCGTTTTAATCCTTTAACAAGTGTTATGGAAGACCACCTAGTGTTATATAATGTGAGGACATAAGGTTTTTGAAGTAGGAAATATCTAAACTACCACTAACTTAAAATTAAAAACAAACCACATCCAGGGGTATGATCACCATACCATCTGTATCCTAGGGTATGAGTGGTAACTTAAATCATGCCCAAGACCATGCCAAGACCCTACCTACTAGTTTCTATATGACTCAAACCCTCCTTACTCGTACCTAAGGGTACGAGTCATACACCAAATCGTACCCACATCTTATACCATGGATAGATTCTATAAGGCTACACCTCAGGCAGCATATGACAAGGAATTGCTCCAATCGTATCTTCCTATATGACTTGTATCGAGATGAGTCATATCTTGGGTAGTAACAAAGCCAACCAAACTACCTAGGGCATGATTGAACCCTCACGACAGTCCCTAACTTGTATCCAAGGGTATGAGTGATACCTTTTAGTCATACCAAGTGACAAAGTCCCAAAACCTACGAAATTTTGCAAAGGTCCATGACTTGGGATGTTTCTGGATGAAAACCTTATCTAAAAGATCCCTTAATTGCTCCTTCAACTCAGTTGGAGCCATCCTATATGGAGGAATAAAAATTGGATGAGTATCTAGAACAAGATCAATCCTAAACTCAATCTCCCTATCGGGAGGAACACTAGGGAGGTCATTAGGGAAAACCTCAGGAAATTCATCCACCACAGGGATGAATGCAAAGAAAGACCCTCCGAGTTAGAATTTTTAACCCAGACCAAATAATAGAGACACCCCTTGGAGATTATTCTTCGAGCTCTAAGATATGATATGAACTTCTCTTAGGAGTTAGGGAACCACCCTCACACTCAATAACTAGCTCATTAGGGAATTTAATGACAACCTTATAGATCCAACAGTCTAGACACTATAGCATGAGTATAACCAATCCATCCCCAATATGACACCAAAATCCACCATATCTAATTCACTTTGATCAACCAAAATTTCTCCACTACCAATAGATTCCACACCCCCCATAGACTCTTTTAGCAATTACAGAGTCACCTACCAGGTTGAAACAGAAAAAGGGTCTGAAACACACTCCGGATCAAAACCAAAATGCACAACCACAAATGGGGTCACATAAGAGAGAGTGGACCCCAAATTAAGTAAATACTACACATCTCAATAGAAGAGTTTAAACATACCAGTCACGACATCAGGCGATTCCTTCGAATCCTTTTGGGTAGCGAGAGTGTAAAATGGTTTTGACTAGTGTCGCAGCGAGATAGTGCACCCTTTGGAGCTGGGGCTAAAGAATAGGCAACAGGAACCTTGTTTTCCCCTGAAGCAACCTTACCAATAGGACAATTTCTAATTATATGCTCTGGTTGACCGCAGTTGAAGCACCTGTCCCTTCCCTCATCATAGATACCCCAATAAAATCTAACATAAAACCTATAGAAAGGATATGATAGAGCTGATTAGGCCCCACTAGCCTAATATTGGGCACCGTATACCCTGAAGTTGTCTCTACCCTGGAAATACCTCTCACCCAACGGCTTTAGGTAGGGATAACTAGACATCGAGTAAGACCCAGAATTGTCCCATTTCTTCTTGGGCCACTTTTCTCTATCCCTGCCGCTCTACTATTGGTGACAACCCTACTCAGAGAACCTAAGCTTCTAGCCCTGCCTCTCTTCTATCTCTATCTTCTTCTTCTCTTCTTATCTTTCTCAACCTACTTCTTCTTATTTTCCTTAATGCCACAAATATTGGAATGGTGGACAAATACATGGGACAAGCCTTGACCAAAGATGGGATTTCTTAACTCATTGGCATGCCACGCCGCCAGGTGCCGCCATTGCACACCCTTGGTTGCATTCTCAAATGAAATTCTAGTATCTAACCGCGATTAAGACTTTCCATGCTACCTAGATGGCTTTATATTAGCATGGAATAAAGGCTATGCAAATTTGGGCAATCTTGTTCTATTATAAATCAGACACTTAGTCATTATGTTATACACTTTGGGTGACCTTGGGGCTTGGATATAGGCTGGAGAACAATTCAATTAAGGTTTTTATTCCATTTATTTAGTTTGATTTTGTATTTTATCATGTATTCATCTCTTGTGATTATATCCATGAGTGGCTAAACGCCCTTTTTCGGGGTTAAGGCCATGAACATGAGTGCTATTGTTATAATTTGATTTGGGTTTTCTTATTTATCATTATTGGGTATTTATTTATCCTTTTTACAACAATTTTAAGGATTTGCAACCCTTAGAATACATATATAATCTTATCATAATCCCGGAAGGAGGAATGATATGATGGAATGTGGGATAGATAACTAGGATCATAGTCTCAATTGAATGAAATTATGTTTTAAATTTAGGATAGGAATATACCTACGTGCCCTATTTGGTTCAATTATAGGATGAAAGATAAAGGCATTTAACTTAGTTCTTGCATCTTGACTCAATGATGTAGTTGTAGAGCTAAGTTAGATAATCGACTAGAGACTCGGAAGACTATATCATAGTATTAACTCTGCGAACCAACAACCAAGATAATAAACCTAACCAATGAATTTCCATAACATAGTATGATTGTTTGCAATGCCTTAACCCTGGGCTTCTTCTCATAACTGTTCGAACCTTTAATTTAC